>NC_132884.1:39036545-39171545 GCF_030463535.1 Salminus brasiliensis | reverse complement strand
GTTGGATTTGGGTGAAATGGGCAGACGTGAAGACCTGAGCACCTTTGACATGGACAAAATCGTTCAGATCAGAAGACCAGGGTCTAAGCATCTCCAGAACATCAAGGTCTATAGGGTATAAGTACCTTCTGACACTGCTCCAAAGAGAGACAAACCATGAACCAGCATCAAGGTGTTTGTGAGATCAATAACAGGGCGTATTTATTAAACCCGTGGCGTCGGCCAACGCGTCGCCACATCAACTTCAATGCTTCTTGACGTTTCTGTTAATATCTGTGTGATATTAATGATGATTACAGCACAGAAATACTGTTCAAACATTCCCTAAATCTGAGTCTGCCCTTCAAAATGCATCTTTTCGAGATTGTATGTGACTCACATCCAGAGTTACGAGGTTATGAAGAAGGGTTGAGATACTCGTCTCTGCCTCTCACTGTATCTAACTTGCGGATTCAAGCACCAAAACAAATCGTCCACTTGAGTGAAGGTAGGTTTTACAGGAAAGTGAAAGTTTGAAAATTGCTTGTGAAACTTTTTGAGGGACAGGTTTTCTCTTCACACAGTGCTCTAGGTCACATGAGGTCTCATTATAGAGAGGGCTGAGATTGTTTTGAACAGTTAACAGATATTAAACATGTGGGTGTTTTCTTAAATGCAAGTGCCTTTAAAGGCAAATTTAAGGCAAAGACATGAAAAAAACGTATTTTCTTTCTTTATTTTTCTTTCTTTCTTTCTGTCTTTTAGTTTCTTTATTTATTTTTCCTTTATTTTCTTTCTTTCTTTATTTTCTTTCTTTCTTTATTTAATTTTTTTATTTATGTTTTTCTTTATTTTCCTTCTTTCTTTATTTAATTTTTTTTCTTTATTTTCTTAGTTTCTTTATTTATTTCTCCTTTATTTTCCTTCTTTCTTTATTTAATTTCTTTATTTATGTTTTTCTTTATTTTCCTTCTTTCTTTATTTTCTTTCTTTCTTTATTTAATTTCTTTATTTATTTTGTCTTTATTTTCTTTCTTTCTTTCTTTAATTTCTTTATTTATTTTTTTCTTTATTTTCTTTATTTATTTATTTTTTCTTTATTTTCTTTCTTTTTTATTTAATTTCTTTATTTATTTTTTCTTTATTTTCATTCTTTGTTTATTTTCTTTCTTTCTTTTATTTTCTTTTTTTTCTCTTTTCTTTCATTTATTTATTTCCGTTCCTTCTTTCTCTCTTTCTTTCTTTATTTCTCCTTTTTCCTTTAACACTCACTTTATTTGTTTCTGTTTCTGCTTTATTTCCCTATCTCTCTTCCCTCCTTTGCCATTGTTTCTTTCTTTCTGTTACTTTATTTCTTTAGTTTCTTTCTCTTTTTCCATCTTCAATCACTCTTTCTTTCTTTTTTTCTATCTATACACCAACATGAGCTCCACCTGCCCTAATATTGAGTCAGCCCCACTTGTGCCAACCACAACATATCTTACCCTTCGAGACATGGAGACCTTTGAAGGTGTCCTTGAGTATCTGGCACCAGGACAAACACAGCAGACCCTTTAATAAGTCCAGTAAGGTGTGAGGTGGGACCTCCATTGATCACATCAATGAGCCTTAGGTGTCCATGACCCTGTCGCCGGTTCACCGGTTGTCCTTTCTTGGATCTGAGATTGTTCTGAAAAGTTTTCTTAAATGCGAGTGCCTTTAAAGGCTAATTTAAAAATGAAAATGCCATTAGACCCCAGATAAAACCCCATGAAATTGGGGAACATTTGGGGTATATAGCCATTTATTTGGAATAATAATACATAATATGATAGTTATTATTATTCCAAAGTGTAACACACTGGCTGTTTTCTTCTCTGAATTTCAGGACAAACATAACTTGACTGTCACTGGTCTGTACTATGGTCCTGCAGTGCTGTACGCTGATTACTGCAATCATGCAGATCGACTTAAACAGAGGTGAGATTTTTCGGTACTTTCTGCATCTGTAATATTTGTGTTATTCCAAAGAACAACAGTATCACCTTCAAAAATGACACTTCCACAGTCATTTGTTCCAAAGCATATGATTTGATATTGGAAAATGCCTGATATTGTCAAGTATTCACATGAATTTAAGGTTTGTGGTCAGCGCAGTCCACAATACTGTACTGTTTTTATCCTTAACTAAACTTCAGTAAACATAGGATCTAATGTTCACCTATTTTATTATAATGCTTGACCTCATTTCATGAAATAAGAGCTTCTTGCGGAAGTCCAAAATCAGAAATAGCAACAGGATGAGCCACAGTTCACTGCTTTGATTTGCTGGATGGAGATAATATGATGTTTACGCCTGATGGACCGGCTAGTGGCAGCTCGGCCGTGCTGACAGTGATGGTACATTTGAGGGTAATTGGAAACACAAGAGCCTTGAGCACTTTAATTAATGAATGCTAAACTGAATTAAGAAGAATGACCATTGATAGCCTCTTAGACTGTGCCGTTCCTATGCGGACTCCTTAACCTGTGTACTTCAGCTTACCAGCTTCTCGTCAGTGTTCAGTTCCTTTAGGCCTTTGCAGGTTCCACTACACAATGGTATGGTCAGGAGAAGTGTTTTATTTTAGGAACAATGTACTGCAGTGCTGGTAGTCATGCCCGTTCTCACACGTCTACATGCACTGTTTGCAGACACAGCTTCTCTTCTATTGAACGCATTCAGCTTGCACTCATTGCTGACACAGACACACGGCTTGTCTAGTCCCTGTAGAGACCTATTGCCAGTAGAAAAGGACTCTCTGGAGCAAATGCATTTACATTTATGGTATTTAGCTTACGCTCTTATCCAGAGCGACCTACAACCAAACCAACCAAATCAAAATTGAGCTGTGGAGCTTATCTGGACTAATGGTGGTGCGCCATCCAATACTTTTGGGATTTTGGGAGTTGGATGGTTGGTGATGATGAGGTGGGATGCTGATAATCCGACATCCTGACCTCACTAATGGTCTTGCCGCTGAATGCAATCAAATCCTCACTACAATGCTTCTCCCAGAGACAGTTACTCCAACAAAAGCTTTTTTAATACCCTTAATTTCAGAAGAAACAATGAATAAGCAAGTGTCCCAATACTTTTGTCAAAATAATTGACCACTGGTAAAACACAGCATTCCCGTGATAGTTTGATGTTTTTGAACTAAAAATGAAGGAATAGCTGATACCCCTATCTGTTGAAAATGCCTGGATCGTCCCCAATACCGATCAACTGATAGTATTGACCAGAAAATGATTGCATCGGATGTTTGTTTGGCTTGTATATGTTTATGTAATGCGATGCTAACAAGCCTCCTTAGGGACTGTGCATGGTTTAGCAGCTCTAGCGGAGCAGCTTGATTAGCTCCAGCCTTGCCAAAACACCTCTTCTGTGCACCTGTTGAAAGACACCCTGGCTCCTGTCAGGAACTCTGTCCTGTTCTGATGTTTCCCAGTGGGAGGACACACCGATTCGTTTATAGCTTCGTGCCAGGTGCTGTGCCCCACTTTGCTCATTTACAGTTACGTGTGAGAGTATGTGAAAGCATTGTCCCAACAACTCCAAGGGAAGCCACTCTAACACCTCCCTTAGGTCCAGAAGCAAGGAAAAGCTTCTGAGGTCTTCACGTCATTGGGCCTGATCGTCTGAATGGCTCACCATGAGCTTCCACCATGAACAGGAAGCCCTGCATGGAAAATTTGCAACATAACAGATTTCCTCGCTCTTGTTTTCCTGGCATAACAGTGGCCTCCCACTTCCTCTCTGAGTTAGAGCTTAAATGCCTCCCTCAACACCAGAACAGCATAAATATTAGCCATAGGCCATCAATGGAACATCTCTTGAAGGAAAATCTCAGAATCAAGTTACTTTCTTTTAATTAATAATAAATATACACATAATTATAACACATTATTAATATGGTGGACAGCCGTTTGTATCTGCTGACCTTGTCTTTCACTTATAGAGTCTACTGGAGTTTTACTAAACTGTTTGAGTGTAATTTTAATTACTGTATATTTACATGTTCTACTGTTTCCTATTTTTAATATTGAAATTGAATTCTTTTAAAAGTCAATTATTCTTAGACATAAGAGGCCCCGGGGAACAACAGGGGCTTTAACTCTATCCTATAAAATTATTATTTTTGGTTTGGTTAAGAACCAGCTGTGAGTATTAGGAACCTATAAATTGTTGTTAATAATATAAGAATATTATAAAGTGTGGTTCTTCTCTGGCATGGCCTAAAGAACCCTTTGAAGCACATGTATTATTAACAGTCTAGGTGCTTTGCCAAGTGGTGCCTCATCCATGAAGAAAGCACTGTTCACACCCCCCACGTCTCCACATACTGCCATGTTCAGGGGATTGAACCAGTATACTTCCAGTCCCGAGCTTGTTTCTCTAACCTTTAGGCCATGGAGGCCTCACTGGAAATTGATTCCCTCCCCAAGCCTTTTAGGATAACCTTCTGAGGACAGATGGGTTAAAAGTAGCACTTTTTGGGAGATAGAGGAGCTGTTACATCTGGTGTAAATTCCTGCAGGAAAATGTCCATGATTTGCTCAAGCTCAGGCGCAGTTGGGTTATGCAGCAGGACAATGATCCAGAGCACAGCAGGAAGCATTTTTGCCCTGTTCCTACTCTTGCCCAGGGTTACCCGACCTGGCTCTCCACTACCCTGCTGCTCCTTGCAATGCTTCCTTTACATGCCTCACTGCATAGCTGTACATATTACTGTTTAACCTGCTATCTGCTATCTGACCAGAGGAGGATAAGTTCCTCTCGTTCTGAGGGAGTCTTTCTTTGCTTCTGTCGCCCCTGGCTTACTTAAAGCAAGATCTGCACAACTTTCGAATGCTTCTGTGTGGCTCAAAAGAAACAAAATGAAGGATTTGCAATGACCTGATCAAAGCCCTAACTTGACCCCCTTTGAGATGCTGTGGCAAGGCCCTAGGCAGGCCGTTCAAAAAGCCCTCCAGTGCAGCTGATTTAAAGCAGTTCTGCTAAGAAGAGTGGATCAGCGATGTGAAAGACTTATCTCCAGTTATAGGAAACAGATAAGCTAGAGTTCACTAAAAACATGTGACTGAAGTCATGAGTGTGTTTTCTGTTTTGCAGAGTGTCAGAAGTGGTCACAATGGTCACCAAGACTGAGATTCCAGCTCAGCAGCAGATGCTGGAGATCATTCCCTCCTTTGCTGAGGATGAGGACTGTGAGAAGGTTCCTCCAATCAGGTACCTCCTCAGATGAGAGGATCGTGGTACAGCCAGTGTGTGGATCCACTGCCAAGTCCATTCTTCTGTTCCTAAACGCTGCAATTCCTTTCTGTTTAAAGCCCTTGGGAACCTTAATCTGAATTTCTTTCTAATGAAGTCTGGAATCTGGCTCCTCAGGGCCCCCGGTGTAAAAAGTATGTCTTATGAAGATCCTCCCAAAGTCTACTAAATGTCAGTGCTGTAAATGCTGTATTTCACCAGTATTACTCTCCCCCTAAAAACGGTCAGGCCTACATCAGCATACCCCTGACCAATCACAAGGCTAACATGGCTCTGCCCTGTCTTCGAGTCTCAGCAACCTCACAAACTAAAGCTGTCTGTGTGCCCGTCCCTGGATGCCCATCCAACAGAAATTTGGATAAAGACCTGATCTTCTTAAAGTATCATCACATAGCATATGTGGTAAATGGGGGTCTAGCTAGGCTGGTCCTCACCAGGTGGACAGAGCATTCGTCTGCATAGTGCTGTGAGAGAGAGCGCCAGGGGTTTAGCCGGGCTAGTCCTCACCTTGTGAAGACGGGGGTAAGCCAGGCTACTCTCCGGGTCTGTATGTCTATATATGGACTTGGTTCCAGATATCAGAACCTCAGTAAACCCTAAAGATCTGTGGAATCACAGCCTGTCAGTCACACACGTTCATTAGAATACCCGCGCCCAGACCGTTCTCAGAGGAGTGCATTTTGGTGATTTCTGAGAAGTGTGTTGGATCATATTTCTGCTTTGTATTTCCTATTTAATAACATAGTACACATAGCACATAACAACTGGGGTTGCATCGCAAGCTCTGTCAGGTAGGCACCCCCCTTCCTGTGTTGCTGTGGCCATCTATGATCCGATCAGCAACACTTACACCTATCGTTACCCATTTAACTACATGAAAATGACAAGATCCTACGACTCTACTCCTGATTATTAAGGTTGCTATGTCCGTTTATGATCCAGTCAGCAACACTGCCACTGGGACAAGACAGACGACAAGATCCTACACCTGACAGTTAAGCTTACACTTAACCTTCCCTTCACCCATCACCCACTACGTCACAAGCTCTTCACAGGGGGCATCATGTAGGCACCTCTTTTCCTCAGTGTTTCGCTGAAGTAAGCCCACGACACCTCCGGAGGGCTCAACAGTGAAGTCTGGCGTCACAGACCTGCCCCCTCCTGATTTTACTGATAACTGGAACTTATAACTCCCTCCATACTACATACCACACCTTCAAACACACACTGCCCTTTACTACCACACCTCAGCCTTTCTTACCCACAACCACTGACTAGATCTTTCAGCTACTTCTGACAGTCCTATGATTTAAAATGTGTTCCCAGGGGCTTTAATAGACATAATCTCAGGATAATTTCCATGTAATGCCACTCCTGGATGGCAAATTTTTTTCTAAATACTGGAAGAAATCATGCTACCCAAGATTTTCCCCCAAAATGACCAAATAAAATGATTTATGGAAACAACTCTGTATGATTCTCTCGGTTGACACGTCCTTCATGCTATCTGCACTGAGACCACTGACAAACAGTGCTCTCCCAGCTGCTGCTATTCAACCAGGTCTTTTGTTATGCAGCCCCCCAACACACACCTCAATTAGTCTGTCACACTGAGACATTGTAAAGACAATGAGGCTCAGTTGACATCCACTCTAAACCTGTCTGGTCCATTTTATTCATGTCCATTTTACTCAGCATATCTATTGTTGGAACACTATTATTCTCATGTGTTGCATTTCTGCATAATACGGAATAGGCATTGTTTTCATAGATCCTCTATCAGGGAGGGTTGGAAACAGTACAGCCTCTTAGAACAGTATTAATAGTATTAACAGTTTTTTTTTGACGAGTACAGGATGTTCAGGGAATGTATGTTGATGCAGGTGTCACTATAAACTCTAGTAAAATATAGGAAATATGTGTATATATATATGTATACACACACACATATGTATATACATTTATATATTACATACAGCATGGTGCCAATAGGTTCATGATGTTTACCTGCTCCAGAGAGTCCTATTCTATTGGCAGTACTTCTCTACAGGGACTAGACAAGCTTAAGTGCATTTGCACTTGTGTTTCAGCAGTGGTGGCTCAGCGGTTAGAGGTCTGGACCAATGAAGACAGGGTTGTTGATTTGATACCCGGGCTCGGAGGGGTATACCCTTTACCCTCCCTGCTACCTGGGCACTGCAGCAATGGCTGCCCACCGCTCCGGACACATGTGCTCACTGTCCACTGTGTGTGCTTCATGGGTGTGTATGTGTGTGTGTTCACTGCACGGATGGGTTAAAGGCGGAAGCCAAATTCTATCTGTGTCACAAAATGTCACAAATGGTGAAGATAGTTCTCTTGTCTCATGTAAAGGTGAGTGAAACACTTAGGTGCACAGTCCCTGACAGTGAGATATGTAAAAAAATATGTAAAAATAACTTTCTAAACTAATTTAATTAAAGTTTAATTAAAGTTTTTAAATTAAGCACACAATATTAATGGGACAAAAGTATTGGGACACATGCTCATTCATTGCCTCTCCTGAAATCAAGGGTATTAAAAAAGCTTATCCTGCTTTTGTTGGAGTAACTGTTTTTACTGTCCAGGGAGGAAGGCTTTCTACTAGCATTGCTGTGAGGATTTGACTGCATTCAGCAACAGGAGTGTTAGTAAGGTCAGGCTGTTGATGGTTGCCTACCCACCTAATCCCCAACTCCCCAGCTAATCCCAAAAGTACTGAATGAAGCACCGTCCATCATTCCAGAGAGCACAGTTCTTCCACTGCTCCCCAGCTCAATGCTGGGGGGCTTTATACCCCTCCAGCCCATGCCTGGCATTGGGCAGCATGGTGCCAATAGGTTCAGGTTTATCTGCTCCAGAGAGTCCTATTCTGTTGGCAGTACTTCTCTACAGGGACTAGCCAAGCTGTGCACAAGCTGTGTGCATTTGCACTTGTATGTCAGCAAAATATCGTAAAATAGCTGATTGCGTTCATTAGAAGGGGTGTCCACAAACATTTGGACATATAGTTTATCTTTACTGTACGTATACTTATACCCTTGTACCGTACAGCAAAATTCAACTCTTCATATATTCCAGTTTAGAAAGATGGTCAGCCACACTACGGCGTCACTGGAGCAGGGGGTTATGGGTCTTGCTCAAGTGGCAGCTTAACAACCCTAGGTACTGAACCCACAACACTGTGATCAATAACTGATCATAGAAGACAGAAGTGGGAAGGGACCATGGTAGGTGAAGATGTTCAGGCGTTCAAAGGCTTGTGTTGATGCTACTGTGTAGTCTTAAAAGTGAGGGTTCCAGATCTTCTCTGGAGCAATGCCACTGAAGAACCACTTTAAGATGAGGAGCACTTGAAATGTTCTTCAGGGATCCAAAAGTGGTTCCTCCATGATGTCACTCTAAATGGCACTCTCAATGAAGCTCTCTCCCAGAGATGGCAGCTCATCCAGTGTTCTGTGGTCATTACTTGGATATTTTGTCAAAAGCCTTAGATTACAGCCTTGCTTAGAAGGCTGCCCGTCATTGGCCGATTTTTTAAACCCAGCAAACATCTGTTCAGCTTTTTTTTTGGTGTGCACTGGACCATTCACTCCAGGCCAGAGGAGGAGGATTAGATAAGTTGGTGCGGTGTCTGTATCTGTAGCTGTCAGTTAGCCTCAGGCTTCTAAAAGAAGAGCTGGACATGAAGATCTGAGTGGTTTAAGAGGAAGCATGTGTGCCTCAGTGTGCATTTGATGGAAAGAGGTATAAAAGAGGTTGAGAGTCGAGTTTTTAGGAAAAGGTTCAGGCCCTTCAGGTCCCTCCCTTTTACCATCTGGACCCAGTGGTTTGATCTAATAACCATCCCCCCTTTCTAAACCACACACACTCATTCAAAACACACAATGACCTTCTGGAGAGTGGAGCAGGAGATCAAAATGCTCCACTGCAGGCGTCCCCCCACGAGGTGTTGACAAGACCATCCTCCTCATCCTCAAACACAAACATAACCGCAGGGTTCCCCTCTTCCTTTGAGACTGGTAGCCACCTCGGGGCTGACATGAGCACTGTGTTAATCTGCTTAGCATACAAATACAGTGAAACTGTGGTGCTGGTTTGGCCGCTGTTGTTTAGAGTTTACTGTTAACAACATCTGGGTTTAACTACTTTAACTATGGTGTCTCTTTTTTCTGGTAACAGGGATCTGATCTCACTCGTCTTGGTCCCAATCTGAGAAAATAAAGATGCTACACTCTTTAGGTTCCATAAAGAAGCATGCTTGGAATAAAGATGTGTGGCCTTGCTCAAATAAGCTTCTGTAGCACCTTTATTTTTTAATTAAGTAGGCCTGCCAATTACAAAAATTAGTTTTTTTGGACAATATTTTTCTGAAATTATATTGTTGTCATTTAAGATCATTTCATGCTGCTGATATATATGAAATTACACCTATTTTAATAAACTTTTTCCCATTTTCATCCAATCTGGTGCTGCCAATTAACCCACCCATTCAAAACTCTCCCTAGCACTAGCAATGCTCCCAACACTTGGAGGGCAAAGACTTAACTCACGTCTTCTCTGATACACGTGAACTGCTTGAGCGTCAGGTCCCCAGCTCCACCGCACCAGACCAACATTGCTTGAGAGAGCACCATCTACCAATCCGGAGAGAGCCCGGCCAATTGTGCTCTCTCAGACTCCAGCCACAGATGGCAACGCAGCATGACTCAGGATTGAGCTATGAACTTTTAATTATTAAGAATATTCAGGAATATTAAACTGGCATATTAATTAATAAATGAAATATAAATCAAATAAGTCCACTGTTTTTAAACAAAGTCGATATACCGGCTTGATAGCGTAATTAACGTGACAGGCCTAGCATTTCACTACTACTTATATATAAACGGATTTACAAACCTTACTTGGTGATATGCAGACAGGGGGCAAAAGAAACATAGCCTAGGAAATATAGCCTGGTCACTAGATTGTAAAGTTAGTCAGCTGCTGTAATCTATCTACTATCGACTACCCCACTATCTATCTATCTCTCTGTCTGTCCATCTATCTATCTATCTATCTATCTATCTGTATACCCCTCTATCTATCTATCTATCTATCTATCTATCTATCTATCTATCTGTATACCCATCTATCTGTATACCCCTCTATCTATCTATCTATCTATCTATCTATCTTAACTACACACACATGTTCATGTTCAGGGAATACTATGTGCAATATCCCACCCCCATGTGCAATTAAGAGTCTTTTGCTGTAAATAATATTGTTTATTGCTTTTTTAATTCTTATTTATATTGTGTATATAGTGTAAATTATTTATCTAAATTTTTGTAACTGAGTGTCTTGCTATCCCTTTCTGCTGTCACACTGTGAATTTCCCCACTGCGGGACTAATAAAGGACTATCTTATCTTATCTATCTTATCTTATCTTATCTACAGATACAGATCATTAGTATTATGTAGACCATAGTACTCTAAATTATTCATACACTACTATAAGACCAGGCGATATGGGATAAATATTATACACATGACTACTCAATATTTTTCCCTACACGTAATTCATTATATTTTTTGTTTTCTGAGGTTTGATCAATTAGATGAGATTTCAATAAGAACTCGAAGAGGCAATTAAAAATAGTTGTAATGCTATAAAAATACTTTCATTCATTCAAAATTCATTTTTGCACTAAACCCAAAATAACAAAATACTTACACTCTCTAATGAAACATGCAGTTGGTCTTTAAAGAGGCCCTAGAATGACCAACTTTGTTCTGTGGCATAGTTGAATAGTGAGAGTTCAGTACATGGAAGTGGCAAAATCAAATGAAAAAAAAAGCAAATGTGGTGGTAGGCTAAAAGCTAACATTAGCCGAGAGGCCTTTACCATCTCTTCTCCGCTCCCTCGAAAGCAAACTTGACTCCCTCATCTGAACCTAACTGGAGCTAAACGCACATCAGAAGGGAAAGCACTCAAGAAAGCCAGACATGGGGAAGCGAATGGGGGCAAGGCTAAAAGCTAACCAGCTATAATCTCTTCAGCTTGCTAACAGCACATCATGCTGAGAGGTTACAATGAGAGGATAGCAGCACTATCCAGTAAGACTCAGGGATAATTACAGTGTTATTCAGCTCTAATCCAGCCAATCAGAGCAGAGATTATGGAGTTTTCTTTTTCACACGGCCTCCTTAAAAGGAAAATTGGCGCGTTCGATTGTGAAGCAAAATAACAGGGTTGTAAATAGGCTTGTATATAAGATCTGTGCATTCTTCACCCCAACCATTCAGGTTCTTACTATTTATACATCGAATAACACCTTAAATATATATATATATAAAAATACATGCTTTTTTGGCACTGACGAAATATCAACAATATTTCCGACAATATCGATAATATAGATACCCCTGTGTGTAAGTTATGTGTGTATATATATATATATATATATATATATATATATATATATATATATATATATATATATATATATATATAAGGGAATTAAAGGGTTAACTAATTGCACACTGTGGAATAAAAAATGTCAAAGAAATTCGTGACTTGACTTTTCCAAATCCTTTATTTCACCAAACACCTTTTTTACACATAAGCTTATATAAAAATATTTCTGTAAATTATTATCCAGTCCTTGAGGCCGTCACAGTGGCCAGCATGTGTCTCAGATGTATCCAATGATGTCATTGCATATTATGGGCTGTCTGCTCCCGGTCTTCATGAGGGCGCTAAACTGGTAAAAGTCTGTCTCCAGCTGGTGCAGGCCGGTGTGTGACTGGTGGAAGAAGGGCTTTGGAGTCTGAAACCCTACAGGACACGACATGCGCTTTGTGCAAGGCTCCGCAGCCTTCCCTCGTCCTTCTGTGCCCTTTGACATTCCAGCTAGTTTCCGCCTCATGTTCACCAGGAAGTCTTTGGCAAGTTTGCGGCTGGGGTTAGGCTTTAGCTGGGCCGAGTCCGGACACTCCGGAAGGTCCATCCAGTTTTTAATGAGGTCTGCGAAACTGTTGTCCCCCAGAACCAAGGGTTGCCTGTTGCGTCCTCTGGTCAGCAGGGATGTGGTCCAGTCCTCTGGCTCGCTGGCTTCAAACGAAGTCCAGCGCTCCAGGCAAGCGTCCGAGGTGGATTTGGGCCGCACGCGGTTGGTGCGGACACAGGCCGAGGATGAAACCCTGACATTCCTGGTCCTCCGCAGCACCACACCCTCATCCTGCCACGACGCTTCAGAATATCCCGAATCAAAGTCCAGACTCTTCTCGCTGCAGGGCGAGCCTCGGGGCAGGTGGCCGATGCCATCCTCCTCGTCCTCCTCTTCCTCCAGAGGACTGGCCAGACAGCAGGCAGAGTCGTAGGTGCCGGCGTCGCTGGACTGGGAAATCTGCTGGCGGCTCAGGTGCTCCCGCTGCTGCTCTCTTCGGAGGCAGGCTCGTGTCACTGCGTAGGAGCGTCTGGGGGGCTCAGTAGGCTCCCGCATGTGTTTCAGGTCCTGTAGGGAGCGCATCATGTAGCGCATCTGGTCCCGGAAGCAGTCACCGGAGTCCCGCACACACAGCTGTGGGCAGAAAAAGAGGGGTTAGAAATCTGAAGTTCCCCATTATGAGCATTTTAACTATGCTTGATGTTCAAGTGTACAAACGAAGGCGAAGTGAACCGTAATGAAAATTTAAAAAATCGTTTAAAAATCCTTTAAAATGTAAATTTTGCAGGTTTATGAGAAAGTCCACCATGTTTTTTCTGAATCTGTACTTATTTGTACATTTTAAATGCTTAAATTAAGTTATTCAGAGTGGTCTGGTGTGTAAATGCATCCATCCAGAGAAACGTACAGTCTTAGAAACGTTCTCAGTGGTGGTGAATTTAACCAGACTAGACTACAAGAGACTACTGAAGCCCCTTGGTTCCTAACACTATCATTGTTTGCCATCAGATAACACATAAAAGGGCTACACTTGTGTTATTCTTCCTAAATAAGCTTTTTTCAACTTAATTCTTAAATTAATAAATTGCTATTTTTCAGAAATCATCTTAATTTACTGATTTTACTTAGGAAGGATTCTAGGAATAATTGCTATTCTCCAAAAATATATGTTCCTAATTATTTTTTAACCTTGCAACGCCACTTCCTCAGAGTGTGAGAGGTCAGAAGGTCGGCCTGTAAAATGATCAGATGAAATGGTTGAATTATAGAATTAATGTCTCATTTAACTGGATTAAAAGTGCGGTTCGTTTCTAATTGTGCTCTTGTTTACTGGACATATTTTTGACACTTGTTTGTGTTTAACTGTTTAACTGAATTTTGGAAAAAAAAAATTATGTTTTTTTACATTGTTAATTTTTTTTTATTAAAAAATATTTGGTTAAAATTGCCTAAATAAGAAAACAGCCAAGGGTGTCTTAAGAAAATATTTTAAAATAATAATAAAATCATAGAAAATAATAATAATAATAGTTAAGACTTTCTTAAGAGAATATTTAAGGAATTATTCAGATTTTTTGGAGATTTGCATTTAAGAATATAGGAAAGCTTTTGTGAATTTGGCCTCTAGTTCCGATCACCACCACTGTAAAGAAAGCCAATGTTGTTTTTTTCCTTCTGAAAGACTTTGTTCATATCTGAATAATGAAATCCTGCAATTTTGTGGAAAATTCTGTGGAATTTCCCTTTTCAGTTTGCTTATGTTAACTGCACTGAAGTATCACTGGGCATCATAACTGGGGATTACTACTGTCTCTGCCAGACGTCCACAACATAAGAAACACCCAAATAGTTCTTTAGGTATAACGGTTAATAATATTTGGACACACATGCTCATCCCAAGTTAGAACAAAGCACCATCTGAGCACCATCTAAGTTCCCTAAGTGACTAATCTTTCCCTTTGATTCACATAAAAGGAATCTGCAGTTAGATCCTTACTTGGAGCAGCTGCGTTTAACAAGCCCTACAGCAAATAACCGCAGAACATTTGGCCTCCATATAAAGACAATGAGACATTTTAGTGGGAGAAAAAAAACTACGCAGCAGTCTGAGAACCCTGAGGGAGCGGATTCGGAGGGTGCTGCGTGCACACATATCCGTGCTGGCTGTGGAAGCAGGATGCGAGCTGAGCACCTCCCTGCCTCAGGAGGAGAGGAAAAGGAGGACGAAAGTGAAGCGTAGCACATCCCCCTACCCCTAAAGAGGGTCAAGAGAGGAAGTGACATTATTTGTTAACTACTTTGCACAATGTAGGTTAGAGTTCAGGGTGAAGAATCAGGATTCTTTGGCTGGAAAAGAACAGTGTTCCATCACTGTAATTAAATCCATGTCGAATCCATGGAAAAAAGGCTGGACGCCTCAACTTTAGATGTGGAAGCAAAACACTCTGAGATCCAAATGCACTGTACTGTTATGACTCATATTTTGGAAGTCACCTGATCACATCTCCCAATAGATGACCACACTCGAACAACAATACCCCCCCCCCCTTCCTCTCAGATAATGACCTCAGGCCTCTACCAAACCGAAGAGTCCCCAAAACACCAGAACTTCCACACTTCCAATTTCCCTGAACCTGCTTTACTATCACTTGCTCATTGACCTGCAGCTCTGTGGCGCTTCCAGTTCTGAGCGGATTGCCAGTAAGTGCAATGGTATAGGTAATTTACAGCCTGTGGCGAGGCTCGAGGCGCAGTTATGGGGACCACTGACCACTCAGTGCTGTTATCACAGCTGTGCGAACTTAAGCATTTGGCTCTCAAACGAGAGCGAGCACTGGGGAGCCGCCAGCGGTTTGCTTAAGACCATGAAAAATGTATACAGTTGGGCGGAGGTTGCTTTGCTTCCAAGCAAATTCCTTCCCAATCATTTAGATCTATTCTTGCAGGGCAGCTCAACCACTGGCTTGAAGTCGATTCTGAAGGGACGCTATTGTAGTCAGCTGAGAAATGGAAAGGGGAATTCCACCCATTTGTAGTATTTTCAGCAAAGTCCATGCATCAGTCAGTTAAGTGGTTCGCTTTTACGTTTACAGTTACAGGGTTTGTCTGATGGGTTTGTCCAGATTGATTTACATGTGAATCATGTCACACAGGTAGGAGTATGTAGGGTTAGAGGAGTCTTGGCCTGTAGGACTTAAACCCCAGTCTGCTGAAATGCTCAAAGGTGGTGAATGAGACCAGATGTCTGAAGCTCTCAGTGCATATGAAAGGTATGGCATATTTTATATATATATATATATATATATATATATATATATATATATATATATATATCTCATTTCATCCAAATGCTGGGGTGACCACATTTCTGGGTTTTTTTTAAAAAGAGGACACGCAGGTATGCAGTGGCTAGAAGGTCTAAGCTGTAGGACCGTGGCAGTGTGTGTGTGTGTGTGTGTGTGAGGGTGGAAATACCTCTCGAACCCTGCAGCTACAGTATGCTAATGTACATTAACACACACACAGTTACTCATATAGCAAAACAAGGCCAATAACCAGCCTACAACAATAGCCTACATGACCAAATCACCTCCTTTCAGTTCAGCAAACAACTTAGGCCTACTTACAACCCCCTCACACACCCCCCACCCCCAGGCACAACATCCTAACAACGGTGGATATGTGTGTCTCTAGTGTGCCCCCCCCCTACAAAAATATGGTCCCCTGGCATTTTTAAATTGATGTATTAATATTACAATTTTACAATTCAGTGGAGTTTCCCTTTAAGGTCAGCAGTGTTGAGAAGATCAAGCCCAGGCACTTTGTGCACAGCAAGCTTTTACTGGCACTAGGAATAGATCATCGTGGCTGTTGCTGTTGCAGTTTGTTGCCCAAGGCACAGACTTGACTTATGAGCTCAAAACGCTGACCATTTGGTTCGCCTACCACAGCGCACACACACACACACACGCCACATGTGCTGCTTGCCCAACCATCACATCACTGTCAGAGCTGCCATTCTACTCCATGCCAGAGCCCCCCAGGGACAGTGGGTTCACACAGTAAGAGGGGGAACAACTGCAGAAGGCTGGAAAAACAACTTTGCTAAACTGAGCAAACAAGCTGGAGGGTCTTTCTCATAAACGACAGACAGAAAGCTGTGCGTAAAAGTGTGCCAAAATGCCCCAAACTCTCCAAAACAAAAAGCTTGCATTTATAATAGTTTCACATGTAACAGTAAAAAAAAAATCCACTTACCATCCTGTTCTCTTCCCCTTGATATGATATGATATGATATGATCTCCTTTACTGTCCTAAAGGGAAAGATCACAAAATTAGCCATCTGTCTAAATCCAAACTCAGCCCAAACTCCAACACAGGACCAGGCTTAGTTGGCCAGAAGGTTTCCTCTGCATTCAGATACTTACTAAAGTAGTAAGACCAGAGCTGTACGAGCTGCAAACACTCTGACCAGATGTGAGTCCAGCTCCCAAGACTCGTTCACGAGCTTCTGCTCCGAGAGGCGAACAGCAGTGACTTTTGAGGCCCGTTCGTTTCCCGTTACTCCAGCCTCAGCCAATCAGCGCAGCGCAGCACAGTCAGCCAGCCAATGAGGAGCGGCTTGAGCGGTGAGAGGTGAGAGGGCACTTTTGGAAATGGTTAAACTGATCAGATAAACTCTTACTGACCAGGCTGTTCCTTATATTGTGTCAAAATGTCACGATGACCAATAGAAATGCTCCTTTATTACTATAATTATAGAATAATATACAAGACATGTCCAAATATTTGTGGACACCCTTTGTAATGAACGCATTCAGCTGCTGGTAAACACACTCACACACAGCTTGTCTAGTCCCTGTAGAGAAGTACTGCCAATAGAATAGGACTCCCTGGAGCAGATAAACATGAACCTTTTGGCCCCATGCTGCCTAATGCCATGGGGTTAGAGGGGTATACAGACCCCCAGCTTTCCAGGAACTGAATTATGATGATGCTTCATCCAGTACTTATGGGGTGAATGCAATCAAATCCTCACAGCAATGTTCCAACAAAAGCAGGATAAAGTATTTTTTAATACCCTTAATTTCAGAAGACAATAAATAAGGAGGTGCCCTGATACTATATATCACTGTTGGTCAATGAAAAACATGTATCTCCATTTTTGTCTGTAGATTCTCCATGGTTTTGAACCCTGTAATTATTATAATTATGGATGAATATAATCGACCAATAGAAATTAATATAATTGATGAGTTGGAATGAACTCTTATTTTACATTGCCTTCCATTTAAAGCTAAGGGCATAAAAAAAATAAAATAAATAATAAAAAAAAAAAAAAAAAAAAAAAAAAAAAAAATATATATATATATATATATATATAGTATAATATGTATATATGTGTGTGTGTGTGTGTAATGTATAGCATCAGGGGACCTCATATTGCTTATTTTCTTATATATTTATTTAATTGATATAATTACATCTATACATTGGCGGTAACAGTTTATTTGGATTATACACCCACATTAGAATAAATGCAAAACAAAACAATCCAATGTAAATAAGTCACGTCCTCTACAGAGATAATTACATTATATATGTTCTGTGTATTATTCCATTATGTTAAATTCAGCGAATAAAAAGGTGATACCTAAAATGTGCAGAAAATGTTCATATTAAAGTCTGTAGAGGATGTTTATTTATTTACAACAAACAACAAATAAACAACAAAAGTGTCATTTCATCAGGAGCATTTAAACCTTTGCATAAGCCCTTTATGTATAAAGATTAGATTGTGTTGCTGATCAGTTCAATTATTGGTTATAAATACATATTTGTTTCCTCCAAATACATTTTTTATTTGTTTATTTATATACACTATGGAAAGAAGATACTGTAGACTTACTTACTTGTTTACTGTAAAATATAACCTGACCTGATCTTTGCTATTCTGTGCTGTTTAGTTGTTTATCTGCAGGACATTTGGTCACACAGATGACCAAAAAGAACAGCAAACACAACCAGAGGGAGTTTGTGAGGTTTCACTAAGATAAGCACTACATGCTCTTTCACTGCCATCCAGTGACCGTGTGGTGCGACTGCACTCAAGCTTACAGCACTAGGCCTCCTCTCAGCTCTCACAGCTTACATCGGCTAGACCTGTCCATTCCAAAGCAAAGCAACCGCCCTCAAGCCCTCCCTCCGACACACATTAGGGTGTGCATACCTACACACACACACACTGTTCACATTGTCCATTCTGGGGCGACAATACCTTGAGACATTCCAGACATTCCTGTCCTCACGAGGCCTGTGATTATTAAACGTGTAAATGGTGCTGCTAATGGGCAGGCCGAGCAAGACGGTGCAAGTCTATCAGCCTTGGCCACCTTGGACATATCTGACACCACTTATAGAGTGCAGCCAGCATTGTTAGGCCAGCTGATTTCTAACACCCTTGTAATTTGATCAGTTGTAGTGATCGACTCGGCAGGGTGTCAGTCAATGGGGATAAGTAGGGATTAATTGAATAGGTTTTCACAGCACTGTTTATTACACAGGCAAACTGGAACTGCTCACATTCACCTTTGCTAAATGGAAGCGATGTCCATTACTCAGTGATGTCCATAGCTCTGCAATTCAAATGCAATCCAAGTGGCACTTCCTTGCCATGGAGACCGAATAGCTGAACAGCTTTGCATCTGAATGCCAATTCCCATTATCCTAAATGGATCTGGTACAGAACAAGACAAACGTCTCAGGCATGTCAATTCAATTCATTCAGGATTGGTTATCTTAACCTTCTTAACACCTACATTGCATGTAGATGCTGTTGTTAAACTCACACCTGGGGGTTTGGGGAGGGGGGGGGACTTGTTGTTTGACCATTATGAATAGAGGGAGCAATGGTGCTCCACTCACTGACATAATCCCGCTCACTTTGATTTTAAAGGGTATGTGTGTCACCCCAATGCATAGATACAATAGACGTATAGCTCCGATTCCTATGCCATGGTGCAGACTGCACAGTAAAGTAGGAACAGTGTGGAAGGCTGTAGTATAAAGGTCACACCAATCAACAGCCCTCAAATTCAAGCCTCTTACTTCAACCAGGGAGCACAACCCTAAGGGGGACTTCCACAATTTGTATATAATTAAACAGTTAAGATGTAAACATTAAGGCAGAGAGGGGTTCAGGAGGAACTTAGCAGAGCGGTCAGAATTGGTCACAGTGGCGGTGAATGGATGCAGTTGTCCAAAGACGTCCAGAGATTATGGTGTCTCTAAAAGCTCTGTTACAAATGTATTAGCACTGTCGAAAACCCTTATATGTCAATTTCTGCTGTTTTTCACGTTTTGAAATAATGCAAATCTGGCAGTTGTTTTATATATTGTATCAAAATGAATTTCATGATGAATAGACCAATAGAAATGCTCCAAAATGCCTGGGGTTTTAAATTTTTTTACATTGACCTCCAATAAAAGCAAAGGTTTTTTCCTCCTCCTGTAAAATTGCCTTTTTTGTGTGGCAGTGATGATAATCTGCTCTGGGATATAGATAAAATAATCCATTGCTGGATGTTTTTAATGATATTATTAATATAAGATAATCCTTTATTAGTCCCACAGTTGGGTAATTCTCAGTGTCACAGCAGAAAAGGGATAGCAAGACACTCAGATGCAAAAACATAGATGAATTGCCAATATATACACAATATCAATAATAAAAAGAAGCAATAACAATATTATTTACAGATTATTTACAGATAATTGACTCTTAATTGCACATGGGGGGGGGTCCTGGACTTTTTTATGTAATTAATTTCTAATTTGACCTTGTTTTCTACCCTATTTGAAAGTCCAGTTGCCCAATCCCCATTCGTTTGAACTCCCCTCCATCACCAGCAATGCCCAGCAACAGCCAGCCTCCGCCTCTTTTCCACCTGCCGCTGAGGCAGAAACGCTGGGTAGCCTAGCATGCTCAGAGGAAAGCACAGCTCCCTGGATCTGATACAGCAGCTAACAGAGGCCTATGCTGAGCAACGTCACACTGGGACACAACAAAAAACCTCTTACAATGAGTTAGATGATGTTAAATAATCTCAAATTGAGAAATATTGAATATTTTCTATATATTGAAGAGGATTGGTTCCAGAGTAATGTTCTGAGTAATGTTCTGAGTAATTTCAAGCTTCCTCACAAAGATCTTTTACAGTAATCCGTTATGTGTGCACTGCTTGCTGCCTGAGGCAGTGTTTTACCACGGTGTTTCGAGCATGTTTAGGTTCAGACAGTGTTTTTTTTTATTCATGCAGAAAAAAATAGAAAACGTAACTCTAGCATTAACATTACATTAAAAAAATAACGTAGAATAGACGTGTACAATCCCTGCTGCCTTTGGATAGCAAATAAAAGAGAGTGGGTACATTTTTGTACGGTGACCCAATTCAGTTCCAAACACACTTTCAATTAATTTGTTTACATCAAATCTATTTTACAGGACAGAACTTTTAGGAATTTCCCTTCAAATACCCAATTACACTGAAACCACTGTCCAGATACAGCTCTAGCAGGGTACAGCACTCCCTACTTTTGAACGTTCTTGTGAACAGAGCAGAGCAATATGCTGCTTTGACTCCATAAGCATATACGCATCCACATACACTATCTGGACAAAAGTTTTGGGACATCTGCTCATTGTTCATTTTGAAATCAAGGGTGTATTGTGATGTATTATGTGTTATGTGTTTGTATGCCAATGGCCAACTGGCATATATGTCATATAGATTTCACTACATGATAAATACATGTCGGATATAAGGGAAGTTCACATCATATATTCTAAATCTAGATATTGCCATATATCAGATTTCTGTATCGAACCTTTGTCAGAAGAGTGTACACTGGACTGTGTGTAATGAGCTCAAATGAGTTTGCCATCACTGCTTTAAGCTGTCTCTATAGCGCCCTCTACGATTCTCATCTCAAAAAAAAAAAAGAAAACAAAAAAATATCAAATAAAAAATAAAGGTGCTTCACAAGGTTCTTGACGCGACACCACAGAAGAACCACTTTGGTTCCATAAAGAACATGTTTGTAATAAGGAGATGTAAGGGTGTGAAGCAGCTTTTGAAGGTCTAAAGAACCTTTATTTGATGTAAAGGTTCTTCACATCTCTAATACGGAACCCAAAGTGGTCCATCTATAGTTTTTCTAAAGGAACCTTTTGTAGCACTTTTATTTTTAAAAAGTGTGTAAAGGGAGTGAGAGAACATGTGAAGAACACATTTGTAAAAGAGATGTTAGAGTGTGAGGAACCTTTTGAAGGTCTAAACAACCTTCCCTTGATGTAAAGGTTCTTTACCACATCAAAGGATCCTGATTTAAAACATTGAATGTTGTCCTTCTTTGGCTTCACTCAAAGAACCCTTTGTAGCACCTTCATTTTTAAGGGTGCATGGACCTTTCTGAATACCATGAGATATCAATGCACGCGAAACTGATAAAAGCAAAGAAGAAGGACACACACACGCATTTACGTTCGTGAATCAACTTTTATTTCCAATAAAACCATTCAGGCATTTCCATATTCATGAGACGACTGTCGTCACCCTCACCTTTATCCTCAGCCTTAAGACCACCATCCTCATTTTTTAATTTTTAATTTTTTTTTTACATTTCTTTATTTGATACCGTGAACTGAATCTGCTCTAAAGTCTACAGACGATGTGAAAACCGGAAGTCAAGGCACAAAACAGACAGAGCGCAAGAGAACGGGGGTGGGGAACACGAAAGGAAAGGACAGTGAAAGACGAGAGAGTTATGCAACTTACATATTAGTCACAATTGTACAGTGTTTATCAAAGTGAAGCTAGGATTTCAGAGCGTTAAATGCATCAGCCGAGCTGCCGAGGGCGTGTCGCACTGCGGCTGAACCGGAGCAAGCTATTTTTTCCTCTTTTTATCATTTTTTTTAAGTGGTCCATCATGCAGTACGCTGTACAGTTGAGCCAGGAATGTTGTGGAATCCACAGGTAAGTAAAAAAAGCAAAAGTCGTATTGATCTCGGTCTGTGCTCTCATAGCTTTTACAAAAAGAAGCATCAGGCGGTTAAGTTTAATAAAATTATGCGCATCTGTTAAAGAAAAGGAAACGAGTTTAGATATCAAACGCTGTTTTCTCCCCCCCGCCCTCTTCATTTGTCCCGTCACTCAAAAGCAAAAAGGTCAAAGGGGTAAGAGAAACAGATCAGAAAATCACTGCTGCATTTTTTTTAATCTAAAGAAAATAGCTCCTCAAAATGAAAATATTTACAAAAAATAATAATAAAAATTAGGTGCAGGAGAAGGTGTTTTGGAATTCAGTGATGGGATTTTGCAATATTTTCTTCTTCTTCTTCTTTTTTGTTGGATTTCTCCTCTCCTTTCCCCCTATTTTATCACATAAAAATTCAGGGTTTCCCTAGATGTTTGTAGGCAGTCTGGCATTGTGCTCACCGATAGTGCAGACGCACCACCCAGTCAAGCTTTTCCTGGAGAAAGAACACAGGACCCAAAAATACATTGAGAAAGTTGCACAAACAATTTGACATATTTTGCAACCCCTCTCTCTTTCTCTCTTAGTAAACTGTGCAAATAATATTTGATGAATGGACCAAAAGAAATGCTTCTCCTTAAAAAGTCACTTTTTAAAGATGTGGACTGCAATGGTATATATATATATATATATATATATATATATATATATATATATATATATATATATATATATTTTATATACTGTATGCATTTCACATATATATATATATATATATATATATATATATATATATATATATATATATATGAGCTGCACAACATATTGTTTTAGCATAATTGTGTGCATGTGCAATGGTCGCAGGATGTGCAGTATCCTGCAAAGCAAAGTAAATACAAACACATCATGCTACAATTTTTTGTTCCTTTATACAAAAGGTAAATTCACAGTGTTCTCTTTTTCCAGGACAATCTACTGGTGCATTTTTTAATATTGCAACATAAATCTTTATATTAAAGATTACACCAAAAATCAGTGATCCCACGTGTCATGATTTTAATAATGCCCTCTATGCATCCAAGACTGGAGTCAAATAAATGATATAATCTACCTTTGAAAGCCATGGAAAATGAGAACTATATATATATATATTGTGCAGCTCTACCCTCGACTCATCCCAAAAGTATAGGATGGAGCACTATCATCATTCGAGAAACACAGTTCCACTGCTCCACAGCTCAATGCTGGGGGGGCTTTATACCTCTCTAAGAGATGAAAAATTGAAAAATCTTCTGTTTGATGTTACCTCATTTTGATAAGTATCGGAATACATATCTTTACATATTCAAAAATATTCTAATTCAAACTGGCTTCACAAAATATTATATATTATAGTTTCTTAAATCACACTATTTAATGAAGAGCAGAAACAGGTAGTTTTTACATCAACCTCGAAGGGTTAACTATACATAAGCTTGTGTGTGTGTGTGTGTGTGTGTGTGTGTGTGTGTGTGTGTGTGTATGTGTATTCACCTTGGCATCTTCCCTGGATGTGCCATTAGAAAAGCCCGCAGTCCTTTAGGTTGTTTTTGATGATGACGTCGGTGACGGCGTCAAACACAAACTGCACGTTCTTGGTGTCGGTGGCGCAGGTGAAGTGAGTGTAAATTTCTTTTGTGTCCTTCTTCTTGTTCAGGTCCTCAAATTTAGTCTGGATGTAACTTGCTGCTTCATCGTACTTGTTGGCTCCTGAATATCAGATGAGGCAGAACGGAAAACTGTCAGCGGCTCGTATGACTGCAGTCTGATGAAAACCCAATAACAGTTCCAGTTTTCAATACAAATATAATATAAAACTACTTTGGCTGCATATATATATATATATATATATGCATATATATAAACCAACTGAATAAAAATTTTCTGAATTACCAAATCTGAAACTCATAACTTGAGAAATATAAATCAAGAATTATTACTAGATGTTTATTACTACAGGGAAATTTAATTAAACTATGAAAGACATTAAATAGCGATATAAAAAGTCTTGAGTTTCCACTGTGTTTGATGGAAGCTTAATGTAGTACATAGACTTTAATAATAATGAAAATATATATATTATACCCCTCTAGCCCACAGCTGGCATAAGCCATGACGCCAACAGGTTCATGTTTATATCCACCAGTCCTATTCTATTGGCAATACTTCTCTACAGGGACTAGACAAGCTGTGTGTGCATTTGCAACATAAAGTAGGTGAATGCATTCATTAGAAGGGGTGTCCACAAACATTTGGACATATATATATATATATATATATATATATATATATATACAGTGAGGAAAATAAGTATTTGAACACCCGGGCGACTTTGCAAGTTCTCCCACTTAGAAATCATGGAGGGGTCTGAAATTTTCATCTTAGGTGCATGTCCACTGTAAGAGACATAATCTAAAAACAAAATCCGGAAATCACAATAAATGATTTTTTAATAATTGATTTGTGTGTTACTGCTGCAAATAAGTATTTGAACACCTGCCAATCAGCAAAAATTCTGGCCCTCAAAGACCTGTTAGTCCGCCTCTAAAACGTCCACCTCCACTCCACTTATTATTCTAAATTAGAAGCACCTGTTTGAGGTCGGTAGCTGCATACAGACACCTGTCCACCTCACACAATCAGTAAGACTCCAACTACTAACATGGCTAAGACCAAAGAGCTGTCCAAAGACACCAGAGACAAATTTGTAGACCTCCACAAGGCTAGAAAGGGCTACGCAGCTAATTGCCAAGCAGCTTGGTGAAAAAATATCAACTGTTGGAGCAATTATTAGAAAATGGAAGAAGTTAAACATGACTGTCAATCTCCCTCGGACTGGGGTTTCATGCAAGATCTCACCTCGTGGCGTATCAATGATCCTAAGAAAGGTGAGGAATCAGCCCAGAACAATGACCTGAAGAGAGCTGGCACCACTGTTTCCAAGGTTACTGTGGGTAATACACTAAGACGTCATAGTTTAAAGTCATGCATGGCTCAGAAGGTTCCCCTGCTTAAATCAGCACACGTCCAGGCCCGTCTTAAGTTTGCCCATGACCATTTGGATGATCCAGAGGAGCCATGGGAGAAAGTTCTGTGGTCCACTCGCTGTGTTTGGAGGACGAAGAATGATGAGTACCATCCCAAAAACACCATCCCTACTGTGAAGCATGGGGGTGGAAGCATCATGCTTTGGGGGTATTTTTCTGCACATGGGACAGGACAACTGCACTGTATTAAGGAGAGGATGACCGGGGCCATGTATTGCGAGATTTTGGGGAACAACCTCCTTCCCTCAGTTAGAGCACTGAAGATGGGTCGTGGCTGGGTCTTTCAACATGACAATGACCCAAAGCACACAGCCAGGATAACCATGGAGTGGCTCCGTAAGAACCATAGCAAGGTTCTGGAGTGGCCTAGCCAGTCTCCAGACCTAAACCCTATAGAAAATCTTTGGAGGGAGCTCAAACTCTGTGTTTTTCAGTGGCAGCCCAGAAACCTGGCTGATCTGGAGAAGATCTGTGTGGAGGAATGGGCCAAAATCCCTGCTGCAGTGTGTGCAAACCAGGTGAAAAACTACAGGAAACGTTTGACCTCTGTAATTGCAAACAAAGGCTACTGTACCAAATATTAACATTGATTTTCACAGGTGTTCAAATACTTATTTGCAGCAGTAACACACAAATAAATAATAAAAAAATCATACATTGTGATTTCCGGATATTTTTTTTTAGATTGTCTCTCACAGTGGACATGCACCTAAGATGAAAATTTCAGACCCCTCCATGATTTCTAAGTGGGAGAACTTGCAAAATCGCAGGGTGTTCAAATACTTATTTTCCTCACTGTATATATATATATATATATATATATATATATATATATATATATATATCGCTGCTGTCCAATGCAAAACATGTAGCTCGTTTTTGGCCGGTTTTAGTTTTCTCCGTTCTTTGAACCCTGTAGCTGTTCTGTACACTGTGTCAGTATTTTATGGATGAATGGACCAATAGAAATGCTCCAAACTGACTTGGAATAAAAAAAAAAATCTACATTGACTTCCTCCTCCTGTAAAGTTGCTGTTTTGGAGATACATTTACTGGACAACAACATACAACTATATATATATATATGTATATCTATATATGTATATCTATATATCTATATCTATCTCTCTCTCTCACTATATATATATATATATATATATATATATATATATATATATATATATATAGTTACCATTACGTTGCACCCATTGCTGATGAAGATGTGCAAATGCACACACACAGCTTGTCTAGTCCTTGTAGAGAAGTACTGCCAATATATATAAACCTGAGGCAATTACTTATATCCAATAGTAGCCAATTAGCCAATTAGACCCGAGGTCATTTAGACATATATCAGTCTTAAAGGCACAGTAACAAAAAATATATCACATATCACATATCACAGGCATCCAGGCTCTTCACTGAGAGCTATTACTCAACAAAACAACTAAATATACTAATATGAGAGACAACTGGAGATGTGAATAGCTGTGTAGACTGTTTTAAAGGCTGGTGATGCTCCAGACCTGAGTATTCAGGGAAGCAGATGTTAAGAGGACTGCGCGTGATCTTCTCCTCAAACAGGTCCTTCTTATTGAGGAAGAGGATGATGGAGGTCTCCGTGAACCATTTGTTGTTGCAGATGGAGTCGAAGAGCTTCATACTCTCATGCATACGGTTCTGAAAACATAGTGACGGTGAGAGAAGATGTTATACAGTTGACCGGCCACAAGGGGGAGCTGCTGCTCTTGCTATTTCCCCTCCTCCTGTTCATGTGGCCTATCAGCAGATGAAGCATTAAGTCACCACACGCTCGCTTCGTAAAATAAAACATTTAAGTCTTGGGTTTTAGAAACTCCAGCTGCGTGACTCAGTGTGCAATACGAACTCGCCCTCACCATCTCCTCATCCTCGGCCAACACCAGGTCGTAGGCGCTGAGGGCCACGCAGAAGATGATGGCCGTCACTCCCTCAAAGCAGTGGATCCACTTCTTCCTCTCTGACCTCTGGCCTCCAACATCAAACATCCTTCAGAGAGAGAGGAAGAGAGAGAGAGGAAGGGAGGGAGGGAGGGTGAGAGAGGTTGTCCTTGCTTAACCATTAACATTTAATGTGGCTCTTCATGTGAAGTACCTACACCCTTCATCAGCTACTTCATTCAGGTAACAGCTGAATTACAGCGATGATTCAGACAAAAATCTCATTTACTCTTTTCACCCTTACTCTGAATGCAGTCAGCCTGTGCTCATTTTACTGGCTCAGTCACTTTTAGTCTATAGTTTATTCACTTTATTTACAAAACGATATATATATATATATGACTTAGCACAAAAAAAGGAAATCTGTGTTTGGTGGACAATCTTTTTGTTTTAATAATGATTCTTGGCAATAAATCCCTTTAATGGTGCCACATTTGTAAGGAACATGCATTTGTGGGATGAGCAGCAGAGCTGAGTATGTGGGTTGCGTCCATGAAAAATTTGCCAAATTCATACATACATATAGATTACTGATGCAGCCTATAAATATTTTTTTTTGACTATATGAATATGCCAGTTCTTTTTATTTTGCCACAATATGCTTCAATATGCAGTCATTAATTCTGTAAATTGATCTGATATTTCATATGATGTATATATATTCTCACAAGTCAATATATAATATAATAAGATATATATATATATATATATATATATATATACAAAACATCTTTAAAACATGTTTCCATTTGTAAGAACACACATATATAATATACTATACTATACTATTATATATATATATATATATATTAGCACACACTCACACACACATATATATATATATTTATACACAACTATACAGGGCTTGATTAAATAGGGCAATACATTTAATTTTATCTCCAAAACAGGAACTACGCAAACAGCAGTTTCTGAACTTGTAAACTCATGAACTTGCTGTATGTAACAGTATTACATTTCTAAATCGTTTTTGGATGACTTCTGTTTTGATATAGTGTATATCTGCACCTGTACCGCTTGTCTGATACTCGTCTTTAATTGAATTAATGTAACACGTTAACAGGTTCACCCCTCCAGCAGCTTTCAGAGAGCTTTCCTGCAGCACGTCTGCCAAGTTAAGCTTAGACTCCATGTACATAAAAAACACACCAGTGATAACATCATTTTCTATATAATGTACAGAACAATAGCATTATATAAAGAGGGTGGGTGGGCGTTGGCTGCGGGTGGGTGGGGGTGCTTAAACTGCTATTTTGCGTAATGCCAGAAAATGTGCACTGTCTACTCTGCTGACCTCCTAGCAGGCCAAATAAACTGGGCTGGTTTTCCCAAAAGCATCTGAGATACCTCCAATAAAGACAGAGAGTAATTAAACGGCTGAGCGAGCATCACTCTGAACACACACACTCTCTCTCTCATTTAAAGTTTAGAAGATCTCAATACTAAGATGCTTTTGGGAAACTGGGCTCAGATTCTTTCAAGGCGGTCTGTTACAGTGGACGTCTGTGATCCATCTGTCCACTTGTCCAGTCCAGCCTTTATTTGCGGTGGCATTTTCAGGAGAAAAGTTTCTATGGTTACAGGAAGTGGGACAACAGACGAGGTGACATTTTTTCCCTTCCTTCTATTGATTGTTGTCATGTATTATTCATCACGCGAAGCAGGATGACAGGAGGCGATGGAGGGGCGGAGGTCTGGCGAGCGCTCGGTTTAGATTAGCCAAATTACAATGTGGTTTTATGGCTGGGCTCAGCGCACTTAATAGTGTAACTGCACAAACAAATCTGTGATTAAATGGCCACGGGCAGGCCGACAGACGGACAGGGACACACACAGACCCACACACAAAGGAGAGAGTGGTCTCTCACTTGAAGTGCAGGTCCTTAAAAGTGAAGTGCGTCTCGACGATGCCGGTGGTTTTGACTCTGGTCCTCAGCACGTCCTGCTGGGTGGGGATGTAGTCTGCTCGTGCTATCCTCTCAAGATCATTCAGATAACTGGAAACACACACACACAAACACACACACACACACACACACACACACACACAAACACACACAATTAGGTCATTCCCAATAACTGTAAAGATAAATGGCTGTAGATCAGTCAGCCAAAGACCAGTGAATAAATGTAAATCATTAACGGCAAAAGCAATAACAGTGAAAGAAGGCCTGGACTGGACTATGACTCTTCTTCACTTCTCCATTTCCTTGCATCATTCATGACGCATACAGATATGCACAAGAAGAGCAGATATGATATGCATAGAACCGTGCACAATTCATTGTGGCTGTGACAATTTTCATTATTCAACACCTGCCATGTTGGCTTCCTGTCCATCATCGTCTATTCAGCTTGGTCTCTGTATGATTTCCCAGGACTCCCCTCATTCCTCCAAAGTGCTGAGCTTTCATTCAAAGCCTGATTTGCTGTAGAGATTTCATTTTGGATGGACCTTGTGCTTCACTCTTACCAATAAAGGTGGCTGAAGGATTTTGTTGAGCATTTTCATGGAAGAACCACTTTTGGTTGCCAACAGAGCCTTTCAATCATTCTACAGGGCTGTGGTCCAGGAGAACCCCCCTGCCCTGCACATTTTAGTGTCTACTTCCCTCCAAAAGATGTGATCCAGCTAATCAGCGTAACTGCTCAATTAACAAGCTCTTCCTGAGCTGAATGCATTGTGGAATCCACTAAAATGTGAAGTTCAGGAGATCCTCCAGGACCTGGGTTGGGAGCCACTGCTTGAAATAATAACTTAAAGCTTCTTTAGGCAACCAAAAGTGCTTCTTCCATGGAGATGCTCAACCTTTTCAGGCACCTTTATGTGTAAGAGTACAGGACACCACTAAAATGTGAAGGTCAAGAGATCCTCCAGGACCAGGGTTGGAAACCACTGCTTTAGAGAACCGTTATTGTGAACAGGATCTGTGAGTGAGATGTTAAGGCTTACCACTGAATGACTACCCATTATTCAACAGCTACAATACACTGTAACTGAAGTATGGACTGACATATGTCCCTTGAGTGAGTCCCTTGAGGATGAAATAACCTCTAAATAATGTAAATACAGTTCCAGGAGGAACCCTTAATGTTTTAGAACCATTTGTAGGCCACTTATCTTATAGGACCATGAGAAGTGGTTCTTCAATGGTTTTGCTCGGACCCTATATCCCTTCAGGGGTAAAAGGGTTTAAGAACCCCTAAATAATGTACAGGTTCTAACTCTGAAATCAGTATAGAACATTAAAATTAAGGTTAAGATGTTCACTTATCTGTTGGGGAAACCCTCAATCCTGTTTTGAGGAATTGAAGAATGGACTTCCACTAGTTCAAAATGCTGCAACCAGGGTCCTCACTAAAACTTGAAAAGCCCTACATGGCCTTGCTCATGAATACCTGCTAAATCTTATTACATATTATGAACCATCAAGAATACTTAGATCTCAGGGTGCTGGCTTCACCTTTTCTTATAAAGCCCCCCAATTCCAGATAATGTTCGGGTCTCAATCTTTAAATATAGGCCGAAACTCATCTGTTTAGTTTAGCTTTTGGTAATTAATGTTTTCTCTTAGATAAAGGTTGTAGGTCCAGGGGTTTGAGAACAATTGTAATATACTGAGATGCTGGAGCTGTCGTCTCGCTGCTAGCACGCGATCACTCAGGTTTGTGGACGGTGGAGCAGATGGACACTAGCATTTCAGGGCGCTCCCGTGTCTGTGTTACCTTCTGGCTCTCTCCTTTTAATTAGGCTGTTATAGTCAGACCTGCCGGAGTCATCAGACACACTCTGATACTGCTCAACATTCTCTGCTCTCCATAAAATTCCTCTCAGAACTAACTCTCTCTTTTTACCTTCCCGGAGTAAACGGTCGCCGTCCAGCCCGACCTGCTGGAAGACTGACTGCTGGGGTCCCCTCTACGTGCGTCAGATCAGCTGCCACCTACCAGTCCAACCACCAGGCTCCCCCACCACCCATGCCAGACCAGCTGCACACCCTCCTACCACTGCTACCAGCCTAATGACCATGTTCAAACCTAAATGGACTCGGCCACTATTCATATTATCCCTATTAACCATCATTACTCTCATTACCATCACTGCTATAATTATATTAAGTTATACTAGACCATGATTATTATATTATGATTAAGAATATGTTGCACACCTGAGCAGAACAACAGTATAGATGGTTTGGTAACTTTTATCAATAATTTAATAATTAAATAAAATAGTTCTGATCAGAGGATGGGTCGGGTCCCCCTTGGGAGTCTTGGCTCCCAAGGTTTCTTCCTCCAGCTCTGAGGGAGGTTTTTTTTCTTGCCACTGTTGCCGTTGGGGCTCAAATATTTTCATGTCTTTTTTTTATGTTGTTGATTTATCGTGTTTTACTAATTACTGATCATGTAAAGCTGCTTTGTAAAGGGTCAAGGAACCGCTAAATAATGTACAGGTTCTAGGACGAACTCTTCAATTAATATAGAACCATTATATAATGTGAATTATTTAGACCACTTATCTTCAAGGAAGCAATTGTGGTTCTTTGCTCAAATATTTTGAGGATTTGAAGGATGGCCAAGAAAAAATTTCCCCTATCTGAGTTAATGAACTTTCAAAGAATGTTCCATTAAATAAACCCTTAAACCTTTATCTTGCATAAAAACACTCACTTACCCCTTAGGGAACCAAAAGTGGTTTCCTAAGGTTCCCAAAATTGCTCAAATCGCTCTGCTGCCAGATGTACACTAAATACTCTGAAGTTATCACCTGATAACCTAGATCTGATGGTAATTCCACTCCAACAGTGTAAGCAGGTTCCTAGCCCACCACAGCTGGCAGCAGGCTCTCTCTCACAGGCCAGAAATAACCCTGTTAGCTCACTGAGCCATCTCTACAGGACAGGCTATGCACGCTTTGCTAACTGAGAACATTCCTATGGCAACATTGGCTTGCCTTTCTTCTTATCCCACTCCCCTCCCCTTCCATTCATTCCCATTTATCACACTGGCTGTTTAAACGTGATGTTTCAGTGTGTGAGACATGGTTCGGGAAAGCAACGCTCTCTAAGAATCCCAAAGTCGTGAGAAAATCTGGAGCAGCTGGGTGAGAATTATTCGGAACGTAACCAAGAAGAAGCTCGCCTGCTAAAATGTGTTACTAAGGAACGCGAGAATAATAGGCCCTAGAGCTTGCCGATGTGCACGACCGAGCATTGTTCTGATTATCTGATTATTAAAACAGCTCCAGGCTGGTGATTTCTAAGGCATCTCTGCTCGTTTAGCTCTGGTGGTTGTGTGGAAAGCTGTGTGGTTTGTTTGAGCTCTGAACGAGGTGATGTGGATGCCTGGCATGAAATTCTGATGCATGAAACCAAACCGGCTATGATTTATTTAGCTTAACATCATACATACATTAGCAATGAGCTCTATCTAAAGGCCCAAACTTGATTGTATTGTAGTTCCTGCATTTTTGTGGCTTAAAGAAGCTTCTAAATAGTCACAATATGTATTATTCAAGCCAGCTTTATGCATTTAAGCCTGTTCAAATGACACATTTTGTTCATTTCCGAAGTGAAAACAATATTTGCAGAAGTTTTAAGCAGTTTGTTAAGCAATTAAACAGTAATGAATGTCACTGTTATGACCGGTGTCATGCAGGTCAGTGTAAGGACACAATTAACCCAAAAAAGACATTTAAGGAAAGCTTGAGTTGAGCAGTTTGTGTGATCTCATTTGTACATAATAATATTTTGCAATTCATACACTATGAATAAATTTGATTAATTAAACTTTATAAACTTTATTAATGACTACATAAAACTGCCTGTATGAGCAGACCCTGCATGAATGACTGCGATATTGTCAGTGTGACAGATAGCAGATTAGATACTGCAGATTACCTACAATAACAAATCTTGTCTTCCCAGAATGCATCCGTTTTGGTCCAGACTGTCAGCCTTTGCGGCTTCAGCCTGGTGTTTGGATTCTACGAAAGCTGAAGCTAACTGAGCCGTATTTCATCTGCTACTTATCACAGAGATCCACAGATGTTGTCAGAGGCCTGCTGCAATGGAGAATGAGCTGTATGATGCAAACACAGCACCTGAGGAGCAATAAAAAAAATGGCCTGCCACAGACTTACTATTATTCAATAGATTATTATTATTATATCAATGAGCTCTATCTAAAGGCCCAAACTTGAATGTTTTGTAGCTCCTGCCAGTTTCTGATTAGTCACAATATGTTTATTTAAGCCAGCTTTAGGCATTTAAGCCTGTTTAAATGACACATTTTGTGCATTTTCAAAGAGAAAACAAGTGAAGAAATTCTCTATAGGAAACTTAAATATTTGCAATAGTTTTGAGCAGTATGTTTGCAGTATATTAGACAAATAAACAGTAATTATTGTCACTGTCATACAAAAACCTTTTTTTGACATAATCTGATTCTGGCAGTTAGGCCTGTCATGATAACTCATTGTTTTGGACAATTTATTGCCACAGAAATACTTGTGATGAACTATATTATTGTAATTTAAGACCATATTATCATATAATTGTAATATATGTGCATAATAATGCAGTTACAGTCTTTTAAAGAGCAATGAACTTTTAAGATTATTAAGACACTGGAATTGAAGCCTAAAAATGTTTAATTATCCACAGTAAACAAAATATAAACAATTTGTTGTTTTTTTTAAACAAAGTTGATATACCAGGTCATTCACGTTAATTGGTCGCACTTCACATTGTGCCACAATTTACAGAAATGTTCCAAACTGGCTTGGCATAAAATCTTTTTATACTGACTTCCATTGAAGTCTGTCTCTGTTAAAAATGTTACATATTAACACAATAACACACAGTTTATACATTGTGCTGTACCTGTATCAGCATTGAGTGTGTGCAATCATAAAACTCTATACTAAACTCAGTATACTCAACTCTATGTAACATTAAAATAAACCCCAATAAACATAAAGTCAGTGATCAGTGAGAGTGTCTACCTGTAAAACTCTATATAACATTAGAATAAACCCAAATAGACAGAAAGTCAGTGGTCGGTGAGAGTGACTACCTGTAAAACTCTATATAACATTAGAATAAAGCCAAATAAACATAAAGTCAGTGGTCAGTGAGAGTGTCTATCTGTAAATTACTCTATATAACATTAGAATAAACCCAAATAAACATAAAGACAGTGGTCAGTGAGAGTGTCTACCCCTAAATAACTTATATAGCATTAGAATAAACCCAAATAAACAAAGTCAGTGATCAGTGAGAGTGACTACCTGTAAATTACTCTATATAACATTAGAATAAACCCAAATAAACAAAGTCAGTGATCAGTGAGAGTGACTACCTGTAAACCTCTATATAACATTAGAATAAAGCCAAATAAACATAAAGGCAGTGGTCAGTGAGAGTGTCTACCTGTAAAGTACTCTATATAACATTAGAATAAACCCAAATAAACAAAGTCAGTGGTCAGTGAGAGTGTCTACCTCTAATTAACTCTATATAACCCTATAGTTCCAACAGCAGCTCACCTGATCTACTTTAATAAAGGACTGATTAGATAAACTAGATGTTTTATCAACAATGGATTGTTTAATTGATTGTTTGAATTTATTCTAATGTTTCAAACAGCTAAACATTTACTGCACAATATAAGTAGCTCTACAGCCACATTATTTTCTTAGAAATCTTACTGCACACTGTATATATATCATACTGTATAAACAGTACTTTGTACACAAAATGCTTCATTCATCAAAACACCCACAGAAACACTGATCTGAGCGTATGACTGAACAGCATATACAGTCTAACAAAAATAGTTGGGATTGGTTAGAAAGCAGCCTTCTGGAATATCATTATCACAATATCATGGTAACTATTAACAAGCATTCATCGTATAGACCTTAAACACAGTGGAGTCGAACTTCTGTTTATTGATTAAATTATACAGATTTATTGATTTCTTTGTTCTCTGTTTATTTATGATAAGGGAAACCCTTTGGAGTCATAATTCAGTTGTAACCACAGATCTATGATTGAGAGCACACAGAAATAGGTCTGTTTTCCCAGCATGGCCGGCAGTAATTCTCAGCTGTGTCCCCTGTGGCAGTGGACAACACGATCGTGTCTAAGCCAAAAAAAAAGCTCTCCAAAGCCCTCCATTTGTGACACCACACTGAACCCATCTGTCTGGGCAGAGTCAGAGACGCTGTGGTAGACGATTTCAGAGCCTTCTTTCTCGTCATGGGAAAAGAACGGACCGGTTAAAGAGAACTGACCGGTGTCATGCAGGTCAGTGTAAGGAAACAACTAACCCAAAAAAACACAATTAAGGAAAGCTTGAGGGGGAGCAGTTAGTGTGATCTCATTCGTTTTTACAAGCAGGGAAATATGAGAGGTTTTGTAATTACTTTGCTATTAATTAATTAAACTTTATTAATGGCATTACATAAAACTGTGTGTATGAACAGACCCTGCATGAATGGCTGCGATATTGTCAGTGTGACAGATAGCAGATTAGATACTGCAGATTACCTATAAAAACAATTCTTGTCTTCCCAGAATGCATTAGTTTTGGTCCAGACTGTCAGCCTGGTGTTTGGATTCTACGAAAGCTGAAGCTAACTGAGCCGTATTTCATCTGCTACTTATCACAGAGATCCACAGATGTTGTCAGAGGCCTGCTGCAATGGAGAATGAGTTGCACCTGAGGATCAATAAAAAAGCACAAAAAAGTCTGCCACAGACTTTATATTATTCAATATATTATTTTTATAATTATTATTATCATTCAACTTCAAGCAGTCCTGAGACGGCAACAGCAAAGTAAACACACATCCTGTTCTATTAAATACTAAATTACCATGTATGCACAACAATCCAGCAGATTCCAGAATTGTCACAGAGAGCAAGTAAAGGTCTATCATATCAGGAATGGAGAAGCAGTATACAGAGCCTCATTAGTGAGGCCCTTAGCAAATCAGGCCTGATGTATGTCATGAATTATAATTAGGAATGGCCAGCTGAATCAAATTTCCAAGCTTTTTAAGCTTCCTGAGTCTCCAAAACTGGTTCCTACACTCATTAAACATGAGCTTCTTCAAGCAACTCTCAAAATATTTGTCATGGAAGGCGAAAAAAAAAAAAGACTACAAGAAGATTTTCAGCCAAGCCAAGCATTTTCAGCTGCTGGTTTCTTACAGTGCAGAATGTTGTTAAGAAATGTCAGTGCACAGAAACTGTGGAGGTAAGACCAGGAAAACTCTCAGACGGCTCATATGCCGGTAAGAAAGGCAAACCCCCCATATAACTGAATAAAGAGCTGATGCACTGTTCCGCTGTGCAGCGTCACTTGCACAAACCCCATCTTCATGGAAGTGTCATAAGAAGGAAACCTTATCTAACTTCTGAAGCATGCCACTGAACATCCAGACAAACCAGATGAGCCAATCTCATCTCATATGCAACAGAAAGAGAGAAAAACCCTAGAGAGTCTTATGAAGGCATGTAGGTGAATTTTCTCAAATCAGTCTCAGTTCCAGAGAGCAAATTGCAATGCAATTTTCATAACAACAGAGAAACCGCTACAGATCCATTAATTTAAAAAAGCCACATGCCGCAAACCACACATCTATTGTAATAATGTGGAATGAAAGGAAATGCAAAATGAAAGAAGCTCATTATCTAATTCCCCATTGTGTCATTTGCCGAGCCCTTTCATAATTCATGAGTAAGAGGGCCCTGGACCCTGATGGATTTGTGAAGGCTTCTGCAGCAGTTTCAGGCACAGATCAGATGCGTTTGCCACTAATATTATGTATAAAACTGGTGCACAGGACTAAACAGGCAGTTAATCGAGTGTGTGCATGGAAGGACACGATTTGAGGAAAGGCCACTCATGAAGTGGGAGTATTATGAGAAAAATGTCTGGAGATATCAGAAGTGCAGCTGACCGCACATTCCACCCCATTTACTAATGTACGAGCGACCTGACGATGTTAAGCTGATGTTATTTATGTTAAATTATGTAAATAATCAGTAATTATGCATTAAAATGTGAAATTATACTATATGTACAAAAGTATTGGGACACCTGCTCATTCATTGTTCCTTGAGCAATCAAGCGTATTAAAGTTTTCAGATTTCTATGAGATCGTGTAGCATTGCTGTGAGGATCTGACTGTGTTCAGCGACAAGAGCATTAGTGAGGTCTGGAGGTCTGGATCATTATCCCTAGCTCCCCAACGCATCCCAAAAGTACTAGATGGAGCTTCACCATCCATCATTCCACTGCTCCACAGCTCAATGCTGGGGGGGCTTTATACCTATGTAAGCCACTCCTGGCATCAGGCATGGTGACAATACTTTCTCTTATTGTCATCCAGAGAGTCCTATTCTATTGGCAATAATGTGTGTGTGCATCAGCAAAAGTGCAACTTAACATAGCCCCAATGCATTCATTAGAAGGGGTGTCCACACACAATTGGACATGCAGTGGCAACACTTTTGTATATGACTGTATTTTCAACCAGAACAATATGCAGGATGCAGTGCTACATATGTACGCCGCCATTATTTTACCATATCCGCTAAACCCCCTTAGCCGTTAACACACACAGTTTGCGCGATAAGCCACAGCCTTAGTAATCCTACACTACTTTCAGATGTGTGGGAGTGCACACTGCGGTCGCATTAAGGCACATTTTGTGCTGCGCTCGTACACACATCTGACCCTCAGTGTTTCTCATCTCCAATCTGCCTGCGTAATTCCTGCTTCCTGATTACAGAGCTCCAGATTTCGCACTGCGCCGCTTTCCAGAGAGCAGCAATTGACAGCTGTGTCGAGGAGCTTCAGCTGGGAGGCCTGAGGCCACGAATGAGCTGCAACTTAACTAACATTAACAAGTGTGACATCACATGACCAAATCCCTCAGTGTCGAATCAACTCTTGCTGTGTTCATTCCTGTCCATCTGGACCTAAACGAACATTTGTAGGTGTCCGTTAGACTTTGGGGATTTAGCTTTGTGCAGACGCTGAAAGCAAGGCTAAAGGCATTTTCTTTCAATTCAGCATCAGTTTAATAATGTGGCTTAATGCATTTACTGTATAATAAATATTATGCACATCAGCCATAACTTTAATACCACATGTCTACTACAGTGTAGGTTTAATGTTGTGGCTGATCAGTGTATAATGTGCAATGCTTTAGAAAAGCTCAGTAACACTGAGATAGTAAATAACTGATCAGCACAGTGATTTATCAGTCTACTCAGGCTTTAGTAGAGCTCAGTAACACTGAGATAAATAACTGATCAGCACAGTGATTTATCAGTCTACTCAGGCTTTAGTAGAGTTCAGTAACACTGAGATAAATAACTGATCAGCACAGTGATTTATCAGTCTACTCAGGCTTTAGTAGAGCTCAGTAACACTGAGATAAATAACTGATCAGCACAGTGATTTTTCAGTCTACTCAGGCTTTAGTAGAGTTCAGTAACACTGAGATAAATAACTGATCAGCACAGTGATTTATCAGTCTACTCAGGCTTTAGTAGAGCTCAGTAACACTGAGATAAATAACTGATCAGCACAGTGATTTATCAGTCTACTCAGGCTTTAGTAGAGCTCAGTAACACTGAGATCAATAACTGATCAGCTCAGTGATTTATCAGTCTACTCTGGCTTTATTAGAGCTCAGTAACACTGAGATAAATAACTGATCAGCACAGTGATTTATCAGTCTACTCATGCTTTAGCAGAGCTCAGTAACACTGAGATAAATAACTGATCAGCACAGTGATTTATCAGTCTACTCAGACTTTAGTAGAGCTCAGTAACACTGAGATAAATAACTGATCAGGACAGACTGATAAATAACTAATCAGCACAGTGATTTATCAGTCTACTCAGACTTTAGTAGAGCTCAGTAACACTGAGATAAATAACTGATCAGGACAGACTGATAAATAACTAATCAGCACAGTGATTTATCAGTCTACTCAGACTTTAGTAGAGTTCAGTAACACTGAGATAAATAACTGATCAGCACAGTGATTTATCAGTCTACTCAGGCTTTAGTAGAGCTCAGTAACACTGAGATTAATAACTGATCAGCACAGTGATTTATCAGTCTACTCAGGCTTTAGTAGAGCTCAGTAACACTGAGATCAATAACTGATCAACACAGTGATTTATCAGTCTACTCAGGCTTTAGTAGAGCTCAGTAACACTGAGATTAATAACTGATCAGCACAGTGATTTATCAGTCTACTCAGGCTTTAGTAGAGCTCAGTAACACTGAGATAAATAACTGATCAGGACAGACTGATAAATAACTAATCAGCACAGTGATTTATCAGTCTACTCAGGCTTTAGCAGAGCTCAGTAACACTGAGATAAACACCGGTACCCCATTTCTGTATTCCCAGTACTTGCATTCAGTTACATCACAACTCTGGCCTGTCCATACAACACATTGATTGCTCTTGTAATTACATACAAAGACTTAGATTGATACAAACGTGGCCAAACGAAACCACCGGATCACTAGATGACAAACTGAGATCATTTCAGAGAGCTTCTAGCAGCAGTGTGTTCCACGAACAGCAATCTATTTACTCTCATTTTGCCTTCGCTGAAGTTTTTTCCCTCTTTAATCATTAAAGTAAATGAGAAAAGAGTGGATCTAGTTAAGCTCCAGGCTGTGGCAAAGGACGGCTCCGTCTGCCATCTAAATGAAAAATGAATGCACAGGAAGGAAGGAATGGATTAGGGGTTGAGGAAAGAGAAAGAGAGAGAGAGAATAAGATAGAGAGAGACGGGGAGTTAGTTTCTCGAACACACATTTACATTTATAGTGGCAGGAGTGGTGAGGTGAGGGAAGAGAGAGAGAGAGAGAGAGAGAGAAAAGCACAGGTGAAGCTTGCATGCTGAGTATGGAAGGGATGGAGGAAGATGGGAGGTGTTTCTGCTGAGTAAACACATTCTGAGCATCTGGCCTAGTTTCTATAAGTGCAGGTTATTAGCACAATATTTTTGCTTCATAAATACAAAGGTCAAAATTTCCCCCCAGCAACAAACTGAGCTTCTTTTTAAATGTGAGTTTTATATATTATAATATATTTAAAGCTGCAAGTACTGAGATTCGCACTGCAGTGCACAAGGTCTTCAGCCACAACCAGCCCATACAGAAATCGGATATCTACGGCAATAAGCAATTTTACAACATGACATATAATACAAAATATAGAATTTCCCTGTATCCAACAAACAGTATATGTGTCACATTTTGAAATATATGTGAAACACACACATCTATCTATCTATCTATCTTAATATATATGTGTGTGTGTGTGTGTGTCCAAATGTTTGTGTGACACCTATTGCTGAGACTCTAGTCCCTGTAGAGAAGTACTGCCAATAGAATAGGACTCTCTGGAGCAGATAAACATGAACCTAATGCCACCATGCTGCCTAATGCCAGGCATGGGATAGAGGGGTATAAAGGCCCCCAGCATTGAGCTGTGGAGCAGTGGAAAAACTGTGTTCTCTGGAATGATGGTGGTGGTGCTCCATCCAATACTTCTGGGATGAATTGGGGAGCTGGTGATTATGAGGTGGGGGTACAACATTCTGACCTCACTACCTGCTGTTTCTTTGCTGATTGCAATCAGCAAATCAGCTAAAGTGTTAGTACTTAGCTAAAATATTAGCTAATGGAGTTCTCTGGAATGATGGATGGTGGAGCTCCATCCAGTACTTATGGGATGAGTTGGGGAGTCTGGGATGATGAGGTGGGGTGGTGATCATCCTGACAACATTCTGACCTGACTAACGCTTTTTTGGCTGAATGCAATCAAATCCTCACAGCAGTGCTCCCCCAAAATCTAGTAGAAAGCCTTCTTCTATTGACAGTAGAGACAGTTACTCCAACAAAAGCAGGATACTTTTTAGTACAGGTGTCCCAATACTTTTGTCCATGTAATGAAGGAAGGAACTATATGGACTATGTGTTTTTCACCTGCTGGTTCTCTCACCTGTGCTTGATAAAATTTGTGAAGTAATGCTAACCATGTTAGCTGCATACTGATTGCCTTCGCCTTTTTTTGGTGCTGCCCGGTCGTCTCTGCCCGGTCGTCTCCCTTTGGTACTGTCCTTTTGGACTGTTTCTCTCTCTCTGGTTTCATGTTTGACTCTCCTTTTAGCCTTGTAAAAGTCACCCCCGCATCTTTATCTGCTCTTTACAGTTCTGACCTGGCCTGGTTTTGGTTCTGGTTCTGATGACGACTCTGGGAACTCGCCCTTGTTTATTAAACACCTTTCACAGTTCTTGCATCTGCGAGCACCTGGTTAGTTTGCCGAACGCTACATTCTGGGAATGTTTTAATGGATCAAAATGAATTAAAATGTGCTTCTTAATTCACTCACTGCTTCATTAGCAGCTGACAAATGTTCACTGCTCTGTGGATTATCAGTCTACTGTGGTCACTAAAGGGCTGAGGGTGTGTGTCCAAATATCGTGAGTGTGTGAGGTGACCTCACCGCAGCCAGCACACCTTCCTGCTAACAACAACAGATGGAGAGCTAACATGCCAGAGAACTCCCTGTTTGAATCTGGCCCTGTCTTATGAACAGCGTATGTGTGTGTGTGTGTGTGTGTACACTGACAGTGTTAAAGTTACCTCCTGTTCAGAGATAAGCAGTTGTTTTTGCTTGTTTGGATACTGTAAGCTGTTTGAAGGCTTCAGCAAATATCAAACAAAAAAAACAGCAAAAAAGCTAACTTAGCAAGTGAAATCCTCTTAAATGTATGAAAATATGTAAAATATGTAATATTCCTCATTTTGAAATTGATGTAGTAATAATATATTAATATTAGATGAATGAATGTATTTCTAACATTATTACTTTATTATTATTATTCACTTGTTTTAAGTGATTTTATCCACTAAAATTGTCTTATTCTATTGACAGATAAATTAGCTTATAATAAAATTATTCAATTTTCTTTAAAATATTATTTTATTAATAAAAAGGTAATAATAAGATGAATAATCTTGTAATAATCAATTGTACACATTCAATATTTGCTGTACAAATGAAAAAATAGTAGATATTTTGACTAGATTTAAGAGGATTTCACTTGATATAGTATTTTAAGTGTGTCTATGTGTGTGTGTGTGTGTGTGTGTGTGTGTGTGTGTGTGTACACTCACTAAGCTGCAGAGTCATTGAGCTGGTACTCTCGGGAGCGGCTGAAGCAGCCCTGTACCCCGCTGTCAGCCCACAGTCTGCGGATCACGTTGGCCAAGTCGTCTGGGAGGATTCCCTGCTCTTCCGCTGCAGCAGACAGTGCAAAGAGCTGCCGTGCATCATCCTACACACACACACACACACACTGCAATCATCTGTTTACTGAAAGACAACTCCAAAATAAAGGCAGTTTATTTAGCTAAAGGAAGGAAGGGCTGGAATTAAACTAAACTGGATTGTCTTGGGCTATATTTGGTACTTTGTGGTCGGAACAGGCTGCAATTCACAGTCCAGCAGACAGTCGGCATCTACCTCAAGCAGGTGTGTTTGGGGTAAAAGTGACTCAAGAACTGTCAGACTGTCTATTCAAGACTTTTTATACAAACCTCAGGTCTATTTACACCGATATGCCAAAACATTAAGACCAAAAAAACTGCAAAAAGTTGATTATCCCATAACATCGGCCTATGTCAAGGTCTGGAAGGTATGTTAGACGGTAACCGTATTCTCATAGCCGACAGTGAGTCGGTTCCAGTAGCCGACATGCTGGATACAGGAGAAATGCTCAGGCGAGTGACTCTGACAAGGCCAAATTGACATGGACAGACGGTTGGGTCAGAGCATCTCCGAATCAGCAAGGCCTTTGGGGATTCCTGGTCAGCTGTGGTGGGTAACTACCGACGGTGGTCCATGGATGGACAGGGCTAATGTGGCACAAGTCTCAGAATTGACGGAAGAAATACCTCACAACACAGTGCAAATCTAAGATGGCGGCACTGCACATTAACAGTAGTAAAAGCAGCAGTAGTATTTTACAGTTTAGCAGCACTGCTATCTGTTTGTGTTTCAGTCTTACACACAGCACTGTCCAACTTATATGTGTGGATGTGTTCCCATGGTGTATTTATGCACAGAATACTGTATAATGTGTTGTTATCAACTGGTGTTGCTAACAATGCTAACCTGGGACAATGCTACAATGCTAACCTGGGACAATGCTACAGTGCTAACCTGGGACAATGCTACAGTGCTAACCTAGGACAATGCTACAGTGTTAACTTGGGACAATGTTTACTATGCTAACCTGGGACAATGCTACAGTGTTAACCTGGGACAATGTTTACTATGCTAACCTGGAACAATGCTACAATGTTAACCTGGGACAATGCTACAGTGTTAACCTGGGACAATGTTTACTATGCTAACCTGGGACAATGCTACAATGTTAACCTGGGACAATGTTTACTATGCTAACCTGGGACAATGCTACAATGTTAACCTGGGACAATGTTTACTATGCTAACCTGGGACAATGCTACAATGTTAACCTGGGACAATGTTTACTATGCTAACCTGGAACCTAAAAGTTGGGTCATTTTCTGGTTAGATTTGCCATAAAACACCTTTAAACCAGTTGAGCTAAATAGCTAATAAGTATAATTATTATAATTATTATAATTATAATTATTATAATTACGTAATTATAATTATAATTAAGTATAATTATTTGATAAATTGAATGCAGCATTAGGTAAGTGGTATTAATTTTTTGGCTAATCTGTGTATATTTAATACTGATATTAATAAATTTTATTCATACAGCATTTTTGTAGCAGCTCAAAGTGGTTCATAGACAATGATTCAGTAACAGTAATTCAGAATACAGTAATGTTGATGATTATTGCTGTTACGGTTCAGTGATAAAGAAAAAAAATTAAGAGAAAATTTGATAAATTCTTTAAAAATAAAAACAATTAGTTTAAATAACGTATTGTTTCTGAAAAATATATATGAAATAATAATATATCAATATCATGATAATTTATATCCTATTTTGTTTGTGATTTTGTTTATTTTACGATATTGTAATATATATAGTTTCTTTCTGGACAAGCTGAAGGTGGCAAACGAGGTCACTAGCCAAGCTAATCTCAACTGAAATGGCTTAATTAACTAGAAAACTACAGAACACTCCTGTATGAGGTCCATACCACTCTAGCTGCATCACTGTAGTCGATCTTGAGGTTGCCCATGGCTTTGATGATGGCCATGATGGACTGGATGGTGTTGCTGTAGACCACGGCTCTGTACTGCTTACACTCATCTTCTGAGTAGCCATCCTCGTGGATGATCCTGAAAGAGAGCGAGTTCAAAGAAGACGTTGAACAAGTGGCGTTTTAATCCTGCAGTCTGGTCTTAAAGGATATTAGACATACGGTGCTTTCCACAGTACTGCAGCTAGATGCTTCTCTAATGGGAGTCAGGCAGAGGCAAAGTTGATCTAAGCGCTCATCTGCTGCCGTACGCTAGATTACAAAGAAGCACCACTTGAGGCTTAAAGAACATTTGCAGATTTTTGAAGCTCACTTTCAGAGAGGCCACGTCAGCGGTTCGGAGAGATGGATGTGTGCGGGAACTTATCCACGGCTTAAGCAAATCTCCAGCTCTGTCCAAAGTCCGAGCTATAAGTAATCTGTGACTAAATCTATTGAGTAAAGACTTAAGGGGAGATTGCTCATGTTTAGAGAGGTTTAAGATAACTGATAGTTTGGTAAATAGCAAGCAGAGGCTTCTCAGCTCGGACTGAATGACTCTAGGAATAGGCTCTAGGATGGATGACCGTATTTTTTAATGGCATAGTAGAACAATGAGAGTTCAGTACATGGAAGTGACAAACCGGGAACCTCAAACACTGCTGCCCCTCCTTCATTGGACTGTAAAACAGGCCGATTCCAAACCCTCCAAAACTGATAGGTAACAGTCCTGACTCCCACAACATTTAAAGGTAAAGGTAAAGGTGCACGTATTTGTCACTGTAATATGTACAGTGAAATGTGTCCTCCGCATTTAACCCATCTGTGGTCGTGAACACACACACGCACACACACACACTCTAGTGAACTAGGGGCAGTGAGTTCACACACACCCAGAGCGGTGGGCAGCCAACCCCAGCGCCCGGGGAGCAGAGAGGGTAAAGGGCCTTGCTCAAGGGCCCAACCGTGGCAGCTTGCAGAGCCCGGGAATTTACATAAACCCCGCCCACTAGATAAAGCTCTAGTCAAAGCTGGTGAAACGGTAAAAATGTGATGGCAACTTCAGAAGAATACAGTGTTGTTGACACTGGAGAGAAGTTCATCACCTCTAGACTCTGCTAGTTATGGGAATATGGCTTTCCACAGCACCCAGGCCTCATGACTAGGTCTTTTCCTATGCCAGTGCTCTCAGAAGGGGAGCTCAAACTTGGCATATGACCAATAGAAATCCGCAAAGGCAAACAGGGTCCCATGCTAAGATAAAAACACTGTCTTATGTACCAGTACTTACCAGTATGACTCGAGAAAGCCAAACCCGGGGAAGTGAGTGAGGGCAAGGCTAGAAGCTAACTGGCTTCTGATGTTTTTGTTTACAGTGTTAAATCTAGTCTGTTCTGTAAGCCAGTGCCGTAATCCAGCCAATAAAAACAGAGATTTAAAAAAAAAAACTTTGTCAAGAGCTCTCTATCAAAGAAAAATCCAGTATTGGATGGAGCACCATCCATCATTCCAGAGAGCACAGTTCTTCCACTGCTCCACAGCTCAGAGCTGGGGGCCTTTACACCCCTCTACTAGCCCACGCCTGGAATTAGGCAGCACGGTGCCATTAGGTTCATGTTTATCTGCTCCAGAGAGTCCTATTCTACTGGCGGTACTTCTCTACAGGGACTAGACAAGCAATTGATGCAACTTAAATTAGCTGAATGCTTTCTTGACAGGGGTGTCCACAAACATTTGGACATATATTGCATTTGAAATTTTCACTGGATTCTCTGGACACTCCTTATCGCATCCATTACGTAACTACGGCACCAGGGCAAAAAGGAACCAGCATTTAACTCTTGTTTTACCCCGTAATATTGTTCTTTCCCCTTAAGTGAACAGAGCGAGAGTTACGCATCTGTTTCAGCTGCTTTTCTATTTTCGCTGTGTAATAACTCGGCTTTGGAACTTGCCACTGTACTGGCTCATGAAAAATGGATCTGGAGCCCGAGCGCCCTAGAGAAATGTGAATTATTAAACCATTCAAGGCCATGCATGTGCGTAGCCGTGTGTGTGCGTAGCTGTGTGTGTGTGTGTCTATGTGTGTTCCTGTGTAATCACAGCCTTTCAATTGCATTGAAAGTAATACCCTAGGCACTCAAACACACATTAATCAGAGAGAGCGAGAGGGTACACTTTTCAAACAGGCTCGGGAACAGCTCGCCAAGACTTTTTAATGCAGCGTATATTTTTATATTAATGCTGACGACGACCCAGACTTTCCAAAACATGCCATGAAGAACTGACACTGTTGCGAGAGCAATTGAAGGGCCTACCCGGTGGCACATTTATATTTACTACATTTATATTTAAATTATATAATACATTTGTCACATTTGTGTCACATTTACGGCATTTAGCTGACGCTCTTATCCAGAGCGACTTACAAGGTTACTCGTATTACAGAGGTGAGCCAATGTAGTGTTAGGAGTCTTGCCCAAGGACTCTTATTGGTTCAGCGCACCATAGTCACCCAGACTGGGAATTAAACCCCAGTCTTCCATGTGGTAGCTCACTAGCAGGTAGTGGTGTTATCTGTTGCGCCACACCAACCAACGCTCTATATATATTTACTATACAGAATTCAGATCCAATGACTGGGAAATAATAAACAATACAGCAACTAGGTTCACTTACATATACATGGTTTAATAGACAAGTCATTTGCATAGCAATATTGCACAGCATTTCTTTAGTGCTGCACTTCTGCACTTTACACCTTCTCAAACATAGGCTCATCTTTACACTGCACACTAATTTCCACACCTATTTGTCTATATATTTAATGTATATATCATCACTGTCAGTAAAATTCTTTATACCTCCATTTCTTACTTTTTGACAAAATGTGAATCTGATGAGTGTTCTTTATATTGTTTCCAATTTACATGATAAACGGACCAATAGAAATGCTCCAAAATGGGTTGGGATAAAATCTTTTTACATTTTACACTTCCATTGTAAGCAGGGTTTTTCCTTCTCCTGTAAATATTTTGGAAATACAAGGTTTTTGCATGACAATTACTATATATACTATATATATTTTTGTTCTTTTTATCTTCATCTTGTGTTTCATGTGACCCAGCCGTCATCAAATAATGATCAAAGACCAGCAAAGGCTGCTAAATCCTAATTAAAGCAATTAAAGGAAAAATGTGTTAATTGAGTACTGTAAGTTTTTTTACTGTATGTTTTTATTATTATTATTATTATTATTAAAGTACAGACCATCTAACTGCAATTCATTCATTCAACATAAACACCCACCTCCTCGCTTCACCCCCCGTCAGAGTTGTGACCATTTCCGACTCCATGAGAGTGCACTTCTGTGCATTTTTAATATCCGTGTAATTATTCTTATATTGGAAAGCTGAGACTTAACGATCACAGCCGAGCAAGAAAATAAGGTTGATTATAGCACAGCTTTATTCAGCTGCACTCACAGAGCTAAAGCTAATCTGGACGGCCCTGCATTAATAACATCCTGTGGAAAGAGTAGACACACACACACACACACACACACACACACTCAGTTCTGTTATTTTCAGCGTTTAATGAAGGCCGGGTTTGGAAAAGAAAAGACAGCAGGTTCCAGTACAAGCTGTTTCGAGCACCGTGCCATCACAGAGTTATTATTTCTCCCATCCAGAGGTTGCGCTGACTCAATAAGCAGCTGACCTGAAAGGAGGGGGAGCGCACATTTCCTGTAGATTACAATGACCCACAGACCTCTTCAGCAATCTGTGGCTGCAGAAGAAGGTCAGCCTGCGGACGAGGAGCACGCAGCTAAAGAAAGGGGGACTCTGAGAGTGCCCTCCACCTCTCTCTCTTTGGTGAGTTCAACTGAATAGAAGAGGATAAAGGGAGGAAAGAGCAGTCACAAGCTCACAAGACAAACTCTTATTCATCATGCTGACCAAACCATGGGAGGTTCATTAAGTTTGTTAAGTTTAAAACTACAGATTAGATTAGATTTAACTGGACGATCCAGATGTCCTGTTCATCAGCTTTGACACATGGTGCATCATCATGCTGGACGTGGTAAACCATCTAAGGGATGCACCTGGTCAGCAACAATACTCAGTCTGTGGCATTCAAGCGATGATTGATTGGTATTAACGGGCCAACGTGTGCCAAGAAAACATTCCCCACCTCCATCAGCCCGGACTGTTGAGTCAAGCCAACAGTTGGTTGGTGTGGTGCAACAGATACCACCACTACCTGCCAGTGAGCTACCACACCATGTGGAACACCAGGGTTTGATTCCTGGTCGGGGTCACTATGCTGCGCTACACGTCCTTGGGCAAGACTCCTAACACTACATTGGCCCACTTCTGTAATAATATGAGTAGCTTTGGATAATAGCGTCAGCTAAATGCCATAAATGGAAATGTAAGCAAGGTTGGCCTCATGCTTTCAAGCTGTTGCCGTCAAATTCTGACCCTACCCTCTGTGAGTCTCAGCTAAAGTCATCCATCAGATTCATCAGACCAGGCTACGTTTTCCCCAGTGTCAACTGTCTAGCTTTGGTGAGCCTGCACTGGTGAGCCACTGCAGCCTCAGCTTTCTGTTATTGAGGGCTTTTGCTACTGTAGCCCACCTGCCTCAAGGTTGGATGTTGTGTAGTGCATTCTGAGAGGTGTTTGTCCTCACTACTATGGTACAGAGTGCTTATCTGTTATAGTTACTGTAGCCTTTCTGTCAGATCAAACCTTTATGGCTTGACCCGCCATCCTTTAAGATCCACGGAAGACGAGCGTCCAGGCTTTTTTCTGTCCTGCACTGAAGTGGTGGAACGAACTTCCCCTGGGTGTCCGAATGGCAGAGTCCAACACTCGCTGTCTTCAAACCCAGACTGAAGACCCTCCTATTCTGAGAGTACTTGGGTGAATAGCAGAGTACTATGGTCTCCTTACTGACTTGTGTTTAGTAGAGTCTAAGATTAGAGGATCTTTGAATTTTTAGTCTATTCTAACTAGCTGAGGTTTTTCTTGGGTAAATAGCAAAGCACTTTTGTAAGTCGCTCTGGAGAAGAGCGTCTGCTAAATGCCTTAAATGTAAATGTAAACCAGTCTGGCCATTCTCTGTTGACCTCTCTCAGATGTCTAGAGACGGTTGAGCCGAAAATCCCAGGAGATCAGCAGTTCTGATGGTTGATGTGAATATTACTTTGATGATTTTATGAACTGAACTTCTTCAGGACCCTAACCAGCCTGGCTTCAAAGCTGCACACTCTACTGAAACTGCTCTCATCGCAGTTACAGAGAATGCAGCTAAAGCTGCCAGACTGTCCTCGGTTCTGATCCTTCTTGACCTCTCCGCAGCTTTTGACACAAGATCCTCCTGTCTATCCTTGGCGGCCTTGGAATTACTGGCTCTGCATGGCGATGGTTTGCATCATACCTGCAGGGACGCTCATACCAGGTAACGTGGCAGGGCGACACGTCCGCTCCTTGTAGTCTCTCCACTGGCGTTCCACAAGGCTCGGTTCTTGGTCCTCTTCTTTTCTCACTCTACACTCGCTCTCTTGGTAAAGTGATATCCTCTCATGGATTCTCTTACCACTGTTGCGCCGATGACACTCAACTCATGCTCTCTTTCCCACCGTCTGACACACAGGTTTCTGCCCACATCTCAGCATGCCTCGCCGACGTCTCTTCCTGGATGGCGGCTCACCACCTCAAACTCAACCCCAGCAAAACGGAGCTGCTGTACATCCCGGGAACTGCTGGACCAAAAAAACGATCTTGCCATCTCCTTTGAGAACTCACTGGTCACTCCTTCTACAGAAGCTCAAAGCATTGGTGTAGTCATGGATGATCAGTTATCGTTCTCGAGTCATGTTGCAAACGCGGTCCTGCATATTTCTCCTGTACAACATCCGCAGAATTCGACCCTTCCTCTCTAGAGAGGCCACCCAGGTGCTTGTTCAGTCTCTCGTCACTTCCAGGCTTGATTACTGCAGCTCCCTTCTGGCTGGTCTCCCTCTGCGCACCATCAGACCCCTGCAACTTATCCAGAATGCAGCGACACGGGTCGTCTTCAATGTCCCTAAATTCAGCCATGTCTCTCCACTGCTGTGTTCTCTCTTCACTGGCTTCCTGTAGCTGCTGCCCAGGTCATCAGATTCAGACCCCTGATGCTGGCCTACAAAGCCAAGAATGGACCAGCCAGCCCCTCCGTACTTGATGGCAAAAGCCGGTCTGCACCAAGAGCCCTTTGAGCTTCAAGTATGGCTCAGCTCGACCCGCCATCCCTCAAAATCCGCGGAAGACAAGCGTCCAGGCTTTTTTCTGTCCTGCACCAAAGTAGTGGAACGAGCTTCCCCTGGGTGTCCGAACGGCCGAGTCGCTCGCTGTCTTCAAACGCAAACTGAAGACCCACCTCTTCAGAGAGTACTTGGACGAATAGAGTACTATGGTCTCCTTATTGTCTTGTGTTTAGTAATGTCTAAAGCTTAGAGGTTTCTTTTGTATTATTAGTCTATTCTAACTAGGCTTTTCTTGGGTAAATAGCAAAGCACTTTGTAAGTCGCCCTGGATAAGAGTGTCTGCTAAATGCCATAAATGTAAATGTAATGTAAATGAACTGCTGCCATGTGATTGGCTGATCTGATAATACCATGAGTGAGTAGTTGTATAGGTCTTCCTAATAAACTGTTTAGTGACTGTTTGTGAACTAAACACAAATACTGCTATTAATCATTATTATTATTATTACAAATAATGCTACATTTATATATATATATATATATATATATATATATATATATATATATATATATAATACATCAGATATTTAATGTTCTCCTCCTTTTTCCCTACTGTCTGCAGGAGCTGCTCAGAACAAACAAGATTAGTACCTCCAGACAGTTAAGAGCACCAGCAATGCCCAGTAGAGCAGCATCAAATCTAGGACAGCTTTCAGAGTCATTAGGAGATGTGTTCATTAATCATGAGCAGATTGAGTCATATTTGGCTAAAAGCAGAGCGATAAGGGTCCGATGGTGCTGTGTCTGGCACCGCAGGTCTACAGAGGAAATGAAACGCTGCCCTGAGATAAGCGACGAGATGCTATAAAACACTGCAGCACAGTATCTCTCCTTTGATGTCATTCGCAGAACACTGAAGCCAAACAATAACAAAGGAACAGCAAAGCTCTTCCTTAAAGGAATCGTCGTGTGTGCAGGAAAAAACGCAACTAGTTCCAGTAATTAAATTACTTTTTTCCTGTAATGAAGAAGCATTAAAGTTATATATCTGTCTTAAAGGGGAAATATTATGAAAAATGTAACTTTTCAGCGCCTCACATTTGGGAATCTGGCGTGCCTACCGAACAACTAACCACAATAAGACTCTGACAAAACAGATCATTCAACAGATTTGGCTCAGCTTCGAGCATCACAAGCTGTAACTCCACACACTACCTTTGCGAAGGTGAAAGTTTTAAAAGGCAGCAGCAGGCCGACATTGTCAGGCCAAGAGGTTTTTTTTTTTTAAATGTTATAAATGTACCACAACTGCCAAAACATTAGACAGAAAAAAATAAGAGGAAACTGTATGATGAGTGTATGTAGGTCATGGTTTGAGTAGCTGGAAACCTAAAGACAGAGAGTCAGGCGCACTTCGGCTGGTAGGAAGAGGGTGAGAGATGTGAACTCAAGGTGAAGTAAACAGTAGCTAGCTAGTGTGAATAAGGGACAATTTAGAATAAATATATAAGTGTGTTCACTTCAGGAGGAGGTCTGATCTGAGTTCCAGTAATTAAATTACTTTTTCTGTAATTAAAGAAGCATTAAAGTCATTTTTTTTATTCTATTACAGTCTTAAATGGGAGATACTATGACAAAATTGACTTTTTAGCGCTTGTGTTCATATATTTAAGAGTCTGGCATGCCTACCGAACAACTATCCACAATAAGATTCAGAGAAACAGAAGATTCAACAAATATTTGTGCTTTATTTGTTGCTTTAATTAATACTTTAAACATCATAAAATATTTACAAAATACTTCTGTTAATTGCAAACTGGTTTTAATGGCTTTAATTCTAATGTTGTTTGTATTTGTATTAGTGATTCATTGAGAATTACTTGAACATTCAGTAATGGTTAATAATGGCTTAACTAGTGTCAATGAATAATTAATGAAGGCATTATTTAACTATTTAGTTTTATTAATAATATTTATTACTGTCATAAGTACTGTTAATTAACCCCTTAACGCAGCAAGGCTTATTACACACTAAGGTGTATTCCTTAGTAGCTACAGGGACATCTGTACAAACTGGTGGGGCTGGTGGGGTGTTCATAATAACCTTTCCGGCCTGTGGTCAGACCACAGGCTGTTTAGAGGGTTAATGCACCCTTTTTCGTACAGTGTTACCCACTTGGTGAGGTGTTAGCACCCTCAGCTGGGCTGGCATGAAGACACAAGCATTTTAAGGTTGTTTTTTGCGTTTTCATGTGGACGTAGAGATTGAAAGAAACACTGCTGGAGACAGAGAGAAATGTATTGTCAAAAGTAACTGGACATGTGCGGACAGGGCCTCAGAGCAAATTTAAAGGAGAAAGACTCAGACAACAAATATGTCTTGACTGATTGAAGAGTAAAAATTATGATTTGTAAACATGATTTTTACTGGCTACTCTATGTCATTACAGTCTCATGCATTTTTTCAGCAACTCAGAGCTTATGTTTACATTTTCATCTAGAATTGTGAACTAGTAAACTGGTCTTTGGTGGAATTATTGCACAGTATGTGTACCTCTAAAGAAAGGTTGTTGTGGGGGGGGGGATAAAGAGAGATAACAGAAGAGAATATTTTTTACTTACTTCATCTGCTTCACAATGGTGCTCTTCCCAGACTCGCCCGCACCTGCAGAAACAGGAAGAGACACTGAATCAAATGGGATCACGTTCAAAAGTAATACTGAGATGGACTTTAAAGCAGCAGTATGCGAGAATTGGTATTTCTCACTTTTGAGCTCCCCCTACAGTTGGAGAGTGTAATTCACTTTCACTCCACTGTTGTAAATACAAATAATTATTTAAGCGCTCCCTCATTGACAGCTGCACATGTGCATTTGTTGACAAGCTGAGAAGCTGAGAAGCAGCATCTGAAGGTGGAGCAGCCTGTGGGCTGAGGCAGTAGGGTAATACTACAGGATTTTACACTAGTATGACTCTATGGATTATGCAGTGTTACACAGCAGCAGTTCTGAAGAGAGGTTCTCCTCCTGCAGCTCCACCTCCAAAGCTCCATAGTGCAGTAGCAGCAGCGTTCCAGCTCGAAGTGGGAATGACAGAGACGCCGTTCTCCCTGTTACAGTCAGTGGAGCATCAGCATGATCCTGAAGCTGCTGTTTTAGGCTAAGACTGCATAACGTTGATTTAAAACCAAGACAATCTGAACCGACTCCAACCGAAATGTGCTGGTCCTGGTCAATCAGGACGCAGAAGTGATCACATAATCAAGACGCCGCCCTCAAACAGGCTTCTGGACTACTCTGTCACTGACACCACGGGAATTAACTATGTGATAAGGCAGAGCATGAGAGCTCGTTAAAGAAGCCATGCCTGGAGCCTTTTATGAATACAGCATCAAAGCATGGTGCATCTTGGGGAAACTGTAGACTTGTGTGTGTGTGTGTGTGTGTGTGAGAGAGAGAATCTTTCTGGTCTTCTTCAGCTCAGTAATTACATGTAGGAATAAGAACAACTTTGTAAGTTTGTGTGTTCATATGAGTGTGATATACTCAGTGTGTATCCCTGTGTGATTACGTGCTAGCCTTGGGCCAGAGCTTTTGAAGCAACAACATCAACTTTGTAAAAATCTATTTTTTACAGAGACAACAGACAATACTATGCTTACTAACACAAAACTAAAGGGTCTGACTTTAAGTCGGCAGCTGGAGCGTACAACCAGACTAGGGTATCGTTCAAAAGGCATCGATACTGAAACTGAAACCGATGCCTAACCGTTAAACCATGGTACAAAATCTGTTCTCAAACTCATTTTCTGTTCTCCCAACCTGGTTCCGCCAATTAACCCACCTGTTTATAGCTCCCCCCAGCACTAGCAATGCCTCCGACACTAGGAGGGAGGGTAGGCACTCAACATGTCTCCTCCGATACCTCCAAAGCCAGCCACCACCTCTTTTCCATGCGGCATCACTGGGCAGCTGACGTGCTCGGACATGCCGGGTCCCTAGCTCCACCGCACCAGATAACAAAAGCCTGAAAGATTGATGAGGGGGAGAGCGGTTCTCGTGGTTTGTTGGGACACCAAACCAAACCAAAGGGAAAATGCTCCAAGTGTACAACCTCTTCAACTGATTCAGACCAGAGCAAACCAGCTATAGGCGGGAAAACCGTAAACCGTAAGTTCTGGGACTAGGCCAGCATAGTCGGATCGGTCTCGGCTGATCCGCAGCATTTAGAGACATTAAAAAACCCACACTGTTGTCCTGTAGTGTACACAGGACACAGGACAAGGTCAGTCACGACCTAAACCGAGCTCTTAAGAAGCATCCACTTCCAGCACAGCTCACTGAATGGCAGCCAAGGCCACGTCTGGTGTCAGAGCGCAGCTTCATGTTGACACAGCCTGTCCTGCATGCCTTGTTGTTATTTCCACCGTGTGGAAGCCTGATGTGCTCAGATACGGACGAGATTACACCACTCCCACATTTCAACAACCAGTGTATTTGTTCCGAAGCTCCGAAACATAGGAAAACAATCAAATTCCTTAACGACTGTGTTTTTACAACGAGAGCGAGTCCAATAATGTAACAGTGCAGTTTAGGTTTGGAGGACTCTAAAGAATCAGGCCTAACGAATCAAACCCACCCAACAGTTTAGAGGACAAAGACAGAGGGGGGGGGGTATGAGGGAGTAAGTGAGGGAGAGAGAGAGAAGCAGGGAGGGCGAGGGAGTGAAAAAGAGGGCTTTTGTGGTCTCTGCTCCATCCCTGGTGTCCACCTGCCCCGGCTGTGTCACTGTGCATCAGTCTGGCTCATCAGTCACACTGCAAACAACAGAGGGCATCAGGCAGGCCTGTCACAACCTCTCCCAGCTTCACACACTCGCTCCCTTTTCAGCACCTCACAGGAACAGAAGGGGGGAGGTGGGAAAGAAAGAAGGAAAGAAAGGAAGGAAGGAAGGGTTGAGGAAGGAGGTTGGGAATGGACAGTAATGGCGAAGTGCACGGCTGGAATTGGCCGGTATCAGGACTGGACAAAACATTTTCACAAATTATTTATTTATATTTATTTTGACAGACTTTAGCAAATGATACTGTTATATTGGCAAGAACCTGCCGATATGATATGCATAACGATACAATAACAAACGAGTTACGATTCAATGATAAAAAATATACAAATGTTTCCATGTAAACTATTAATTGTTTTTCATTTTGCGACATAATGCAGATTTGCCAGTTCTTCTTTACAGTGTATCAGTGACTTTCACGATGAATGGACCAATAGAAAGGCTCCAAAATGACTTGATCAGATTTAGGTTCCCAGGGGGCTTCAACAGTAGAGATGAATATGGTCGCTATTTGACAATTTGAGTTGTGTTATAACTGCTTATTAATGTGTTTATAACCAGTTTTTATCCACATGTCGTCAGGCTTGTGAACACCTTCTCCCCCCTTCCACTTTGAACTGGCTGAACTCTGACATGCACTCATTAATATGAGCCCACTACAAAAATCACTGCTACTGTTGTACCAATACTGTTTATTTTACACATGCACATGCAACTCTACTCACACAACTTGCATATGCATCCATACTGTACTCTATACTGTAATCCACACTGTACTCCATACTGTAATCCACACTGTACTCCATACTGTACTTCATACTGTACTTTACACTGTACTTCATACTGTACTTCACACGGTACTCCACACTGTATTCCACACTGTACTCCATACTGTATTCCACACTGTACTCCATACTGTATTCCACACTGTACTCCACACGGTACTTCACACTGTACTCCACACTGTACTCCATACTGTACTGCATACTGTACTCCACACTGTACTCCATACTGTATTCCACACTGTACTCCACACGGTACTTCATACTGTACTTTACACTGTACTTCATACTGTACTTCACACGGTACTCCACACTGTATTCCACACTGTACTCCACACTGTATTCCACACTGTACTCCATACTGTATTCCACACTGTACTCCACACAGTACTTCACACTGTACTCCACACTGTACTCCATACTGTACTCCACACTGTACTGTACTCTTTAACTTTCTTTGCTTAGGGTTTTTCCTTTACTTAGCGTTACTTTAGTGTACTTAGTGTATTATGTTGGTATATTACAGACATAATCTTATAAATATTGATATAATAATAAGTATATATAGAATAAATATAATACTATATATATATTTATTATTATTATTATTTTTACTTATTCTGTTTCTCTCTTTTTACACTGATATTTGTAATATTATGTCGGTAAATGGAGGAACTGCAAAGTAAGAATTTCACGTACAGTGTAACTGCTTGTTTCTGCTGTGCACTTGATGATAAACTCTTGAATCTGGAATCTAATAAATACTCATTAAGAGAAAAATGCTGTATTTGACCACTCAGACCTTAAGAAGTATATATGCTCCTGTATAAGTGGAACTGAGTGTGTTGAGCTTTTTAAGCAGCCTATATCAGATCCATATCAGAATACTGTCGCTGCCCAATGAAAAACATGTATCTCCAAAAAAGTGACTTTACAGGAGCAGGCAAAAATGTTCTTAACTTTAAATGGAAGATAAAATAAAATAAGAGTTTATTCCAAGTAATTTAGAGCATTTCTATTGGTCCATCCATCCAAAATTATTTACACAGTGTACAGAAGCAGGGCAAAAATGGAGATACATGTTTTTCATTGGACAGCAGCGAGATTCATTGCTAAAGAGCTGAATGCCTGCTGTTTTCATGAGACTCTTAATCAAATACAACTCAGACAGAAATCTGGCCAGGAAGATTCCTGATCAGCGCAGTCCTAGCAGGAAGATCAATAGTAAAAAGAGGACAGACACAGACAGCAGCATCGGTACCACCAGACAGCGCAAAACCAATTGAGAAATTGGAAACAAACTGAGACGGAGACTGACGTAGCTAAACGAGACGGCCTGGAGATAAAGCATCTCTCATAACCTAGCCTTCATCTCCACACCCTTCGCATGATTCAGTGCAAATGGAGAGATGGGGGAGAGAGAGCGAGAGAGAGGCTGGAAAACAGAATCTCTCAAACTCGCTGGCTGTACAATAGCGTTGGCAGCGCTCTCCTCAGTCAGTGTGAGAAATGTACCCCCTCCTTCACGGCCATCTGGTGAATCAGAACAGCAAGCCCAACCAAACGCTAATTCATCCTACAGGAGAAAGCCAAACTCTCCATCTAGCCAAAGAGAGCAGCGGAGCACACACAGCTCAAGTGCAGAGTTTGCGTAGCGAGGATATGGGAATCGACACTACAGGATTAATATCTGCAGCCATGATGATGTTCCCCACAACCTGCAACTGCCAGCCGTGTTTTCAGAGGTCCAGACAGATCAGTTCAAAACTATGCAATATGGACCCCCTTCTAATAAACGCATTCAGCTGATTTAAGCTGCACCTGTTGTTGACAGAGATGTGCAATTGCACACCCACAGCTTGTGTTGGTTTAGGTTAGAATTAGGTTTAGGTGTAGAATGTTAAGTTTAGGTTAAGGTGTAGGTTAGGTTAGGCTTAGATTTAGGTGTAGTAGGTTACGCTTAGATTCAGGTTGAGTTGTAAGTTCGGTTAGGTTTAGGTAAGGTTAAGGTTAGAATTAGGTTTAGGTGTAGTAGGTTAGGTTTAGGTGTAGTAGGTTAGGTTTAGGTTTAGGTGTAGGTGTAAGTGTAGTAGGTTAAGTTTAGGTGCAGGTGTGGTAGGTTAAGTTTAGGATGTATGTGTAGTAGGTTAAGTTTAGGTGTAGGTGTAGTAGGTTAAGTTTAGGTTTAGGTGTAGTAGGTTAAGTTTAGGTGTAGGTGTAGTAGGTTAAGTTTAGGTGTAGTAGGTTAAGTGTAGGCGTAGGTGTAGTAGGTTAAGTATAGGTGTAGTATGTTAGGTTTAGGTGTAGTAGGTTAGGTTTAGGTGCAGTATGTTAGGTTTAGGTGTAGGTGTAGTAGGTTAGGTGTAGGTGTAGTAGGTTAAGTTTAGTTGTAGTATGTTAGGTTTAGGTGTAGGTGCAGTAGGTTAGGTGTAGGTGTACTAGGTTAGGTGTAGGTGTACTAGGTTAAATTTAGGTGTAGTAGGTTAGGTGTAGGTGTAGTAGGTTAGGTGTAGGTGTACTAGGTTAAATTTAGGTGTAGTAGGTTAGGTGTAGGTGTAGTAGGTTAGGTGTAGTAGGTTAAATTTAGGTGTAGTAGGTTAAGTTAAGGTGTAGGTGTAGTAGGTTAAGTTTGGGTGTAGTAGGTTTGGTGTAGTAGGTTAGGTGTAGGTGTAGTAGGTTAGGTGTAGTAGGTTAAATTTAGGTGTAGTAGGTTAAGTTAAGGTGTAGGTGTAGTAGGTTAAGTTTGGGTGTAGTAGGTTTGGTGTAGTAGGTTAGGTGTAGGTGTAGTAGGTTAGGTGTAGGTGTAGGTTGAGGTGATCATTCTGCTGACTGTTTGTAGCCTCCTCTGTTGATGTGGTTTGGTTGAGGTGTGTCCGGGTTGTGTCTGTAACTCCTCTATATGTACGAGGGTCGTATCTTCAGTAAACACTGTGTGAATCCTGAAATGCTCTTTTAGTCACATGGGTACGAACATGGGTACGAACATGGGTACGAACATGGGTACGAACGTCTCCTGAGACCAGGCTGCACTTTCTGTTAGAACCTGAAATGAATGTGTCATTTTAACAGGGTTCCCCAAAACCTCTGCATTAGACTTTATCAAGCGCATCCAAGTGTATTGTGTTGTATCACTGTCTCATGAATACCATATTAGCTTGCAGCTAGTGGGCTGGATTGGGACAGATGAAGCACGATGCGGCTTTTGTTTTAAATATTGCATTTTAATAATGTAATAAACTGAAAACGGAAACCTTGCCTTAATCACATTTTCAGCCACTCTTTATTCTCGCTTATTAAAAAACGATCAAACTGAGACACCACAGCATTGTGTGAGATTATGAATTCTGTGAATCTTTAAAACGGCTGTTAGCTGTTAGACTTCTGAATTCAGATGTCACCTCAGTTTAAACGGCTACACGTGACCGTCGCCGCTGTGCATGTGAGCGCTGTGTGTTTTTGTGTTCATGTTGGAGTTAATAGTTTACCTTTTATTACCCCCTTAAACGCCTTAACACACTGTACCACATTTTGATGGGGTTTACTTTCTTACCTGACCTTTGTACATGGCAGCACACAGAGGAGAAATATGACCACACGATAAGCCCAAGCCCGACTCCATGGTAAAAATACAGATACAACAATTACAGACTATTTCATCTATTTCATTCGTCTTTTTCTACACGTTTATCAAATTTAGACTCATTATAATCGTTTTTCAGCAACATTATAACAGCATAACATCACTGTACAGCCTTTACCATACTGTCACAGGTCTTCTTATACTGGACTGGAAAAATAATTACTAGTTTACTGGCAGAAGAAGAAGAAGAAGAAGAAGAAAGCTCATTGCCATGCAGAATGTAGAATGAGTTCACTGCTGGAAATTGTAACTTGTTTCCATATACACAGTGGAGGAGGGGTAAGGGCAAAGTACACATGCCCTCATGGGAAATGGGCTCGTTGCAGCCGTGTTTACCAAAATAATTGGCACAGACTGAATAAGGGCAAGTTATTGCAAGTCAGAGGGTTATGGAGAGCTATCTAGAAGCATTTTTCTGTGCCACAGGGCAAATTATACTAAAGTATTAGAAGTTAATACTTTTATTTGGCAAACAAAGCCCTGTGTTAACATGCAATACTTCTCATACGTTTAGTTCTTTACATAAATAAGCTAGCAGCATTGTAATTTCCCAGCATTTGAAGAGTTCAAGATCATTTATACTGTAAAAATGCTAACATTGTTCAGTTCAACCCAATAACTAGTTGGTATTTAGACTATTAGTGTTTATTTTCACCACATTTCTGGTTTGTGGACTAAAAGTGTCACTACAACCACCTACTTTATGTTCTTTCCAACATTTCTAGAATAATAGTACGCAAAAGATATTGATTATAACATTCTACATTCTATATTTGCATAAATGCACTTTATTTTGACTCTGCACCTTATAACACAACTGCTGCTGCTGCTTTACCCATATTTTGTATATATAATTTTTCTTTTTGTATTTGAACATAATATAGAGTTTGATACTTAAGACCCTATTGTTTCTGTATGTTTAGCATATTTCTGTATATCTAGAATATTTTGTTTTGTATACTTAATATGTTTCTGTATATTTAGTATATTCCTGCATTTGCATTTGATGCATTTCTATATATTCGGTATATTTAAATTTGTGTTTTTAGTATATGTCTGTATATTTAGCTCTGTGTATGTAATACATTTCTGTACATTTAGTATATGTCTGTATATCTGGTATATTCAGTTTTGTGCATTTAGTATATTTCTGTATATTTAGTATATTTTTGTATATTTAGATCTGTGTATTTCATATATTTTTGTATATTTATTATATTTAATTTGGTGTATTTAGTACATGTCTGTATATTTTGTATATTTCTGTAAATGTAGTAGATTTAGTTTTGTATATTTCATATATTTCTGTATATTTATTATATTTAATTTGTGTATTGTGTATTTAGTACATGTCTGTATATTTAGTATATTTATGTATATTTAGTATATTTAGCTCTGTGTATTTCATATATTTCTGCATTTTCTGTATATTTTATTTTGTGTATATAGTATATGTCTGCCAATTTAGTATATTCCTGTATATTTAATATATTTCTGTATATTTATTATATTTAATTTGGTGTATTCAGTACATGTCTGTATATTTGATATATTTCTGTATATTTAGTACTGTTAGCTCCGTATATTAATGCTATCCTTCTGTAAAGACCTGAGTTGACCTATAAATGACCTGAGCCTCAACACCACATTTAAGTTCTCAAATGTCCTGAAATTTTGTGAAAATGGCAAATGAACCTTGACTTGACTGGGTGAGTTAAATGATGTGTCAGACTGAGAAAGTGTAGGTTAAACCCACAAGGCCATGAGAGCTTTAATCCGATGGTGAATACTGACAAGACCACATTTAAAGATGTTTCTACAAGATTCCAGACACTTGACTGCTTTCTAACCACCATTAAAGAGATACACAAGATGTTCCCTGCTTGAAACTGTGACCTCCAAGTGAAATACTGCACGAGAGAGAGAAAACCATCCTAGGTCCCAGGTCTCAGCTCACATGTGGCATACTGGTGAAACCAGTACCTGGGCTGTGACACTGAAAGCACACCAAACCAATCACTGGTGAAAAACAGCCATAACATTAAAACCAGGTGATGTGAACAGTCAGTTCTGGAAAGTGATGTGTTGAGGCATGAAAATTGGCAAGCATAGAAATCTGAGACACTTTGACAAGAACCGAACTGTGATGGCTAGACGACTGGGTCAGAACATCTGCAAAAACATCAGGCAGGTCTTGTAGGGTGTTCCCGGTATGTAGCAGTCAGTACCTACAAAAAAGAAAAAGTGCTCCAAGAAAAGACAGCCAGTGAACCAGTGACAAGGCCATGGGCACCCAAGGGCTCACTGATGCGATCAAACTTACAGGACTTGAGGCATCGCTGCTAATGTCTTAGTGTCAGATACCACAGGACACCTTCAGAGGCCTTGACGGGTCAGAGCTGTTTTGGCAGGCCTCAATATTGTGTAATAGCTTGTAGCTTTTAACTTTCAACACAGTGTCACCCTGCTCGATTAGCTGGCCTTTGCTAGGTACTAGTGTAGCCTACAAACGGCATAGCTTGAGAGCTAAGGGAAGTAAGAAAGCTGACGTCTGTAAACTGCAAGAAAATCACAATATTGAGCCGTTTGTTCCAGACATCTTCTCTCTACCGCTGTGAAAGGCCGGACTCTGGTTAAATAGCCTTTACCCATTGTGGTATAATGCCAGCTGTCATAAGGCAGGTGAGTGTGAGGTAGGGCTGGGCAATAAGACGATATTTTATCGTATCGTGATAAATATTGCTATCGTGATAATAATAAGCTTCTCGAAGCAGATGGAGGAGACTATTAGTGCTTAATAAACGCTGATCAGCTGCAGGTTTCATTACTAACAGTGTAATTAGACTGGGTTAATTAGATGAAGAGCAGCAGATGTTATAGAGTATAAATCACTGTATTCAGTACAGGAGAGGATCTGAATAGTAGTTTATAAGAATCTGTAGATACTCAAATCAAAATCAAATCAAATTTTATTTGTCACATACATAGTCATACACAGTATAACTTGCAGTGAAATGCTTTTATGACAGTCTGCCCACATCAAAGCTATACAATAAAGATCTACATTTAAACTTAACTAAACCTTAACTTAATGAAGTAAAGTGCAAAAGTGCAAAAGAAAAACAAAAAAAAAAAGAATAAGTTACATTTAAGTTAAAAAATAAAATATAAAAATATGAAAATATAGAAATATAAGCAAAAAAAATAAAAATACAAATATATATACACAGATGAAATAGTGCATGTCTGTGTGTATATATATATATATATGTATACATATGTACATATTTATCTGTATGTGAGTGTATGTGTGAGTTAAAAAGAAATATTTTCGTAATTGTCCGTAGTGTGTTTTCCGCGAGCCATGGTTGTGTATTGTAGTGAGTGAGGGTCCAGGTTGTGTATGTAGATTTTACTAATAATAATACTGATGCTTTTAGTCTGTGATTATTATTTATTGTGATTAATATCGAGTATCGTGAAACAAGTCCTTAAATATCGTGATATAGTCTTGTGATTTATATCTTTTTCCTCACAGATTATGGACCTAATGATGGAAAACTTTTGCACAGAACATCCACAAACTTGCAAAACTACCAGCCGTGCCGTCTGACACATCTGTTTTAGCTGTGACTCGCAAAACTCACGCTAACTCCAGTCCCTTGACAAAGCTCACTGTACCAAAACAAGAAAGAACAAACACAGTAAGCACAGATGTGGTCTTCGAAATCCATCTAAAATATTTACATCCCACACCAGTCTCCTGTGAGAGCAGGTGTGTTAACCCAAAGAGCCCAGTATGACCTCTCTAAGGAGCCAAGGTGGAATGCTAATGTTTGCTAATGGCTAAACCACAGAGCCCATAATTGATCTCTGAGGAACACCCAGGAATAACAATTACCTTGTTTATTCCCAATTCCCTGCCCAGCGGAAAAGCCAAAGCCGAGTTTAATTGGACGTGATTGGTGTGTTATTGTCTGTGCAGGACCAATTAATTAACACTGAAAGGGTATTTTCTTTATTGCTTAATTGTGTCTTTGGAGAGCAGGTGAAAAAGAGGTGAATCATTGAGCTCAGGTGAGGGGACAAAATAATCACGCTAACTGCCTGATCTAATTAGCGCAAGCTGATACACAATATGGACCAAAGTATTGGGACACCTTCATACTACATCTACAGGAGCTTTTATATACGATATCCCATTCTAAACCCATAGATATTAATACTAATATGGAGCTGGTCCCCCTTTGCTCTAAGCTCTAACAGCAGCAGCAGGTCTGAAGATCTGCTGCAGTTATTGAGTCAGTTGGAGGCTTTTCTGCACTCTGCTCTGAGCTCAGCACTCGGCCCTGACCCCACTCTGTAACTTTACGTGGTCTGACAGACACTCGGTGGACACTGAGCTGCTCCCTGTGAGCTGTTCCTCCTAAACTCTTCCACTGTTCAATAATAATAATATCACTCACAGCTGATGGAGGAAGATCTAGGAGGGAGGAGATATTAAAATTTCACCAGCTGACTTGTTGTTGTTGGTGCAGCGGTGTCTCCTATTACATACAGAACCACGCTGGAGTTCAGTGAGCTCTTCAGAACCTCCTGTTCCTTCACTAATGTGTGTAAGAAAGGCTGACTGCATGACTAGGGGCTTGATGGTGTGTCCCAATACTTTTGTCCATATAGTGTTTATTCTGAAGAGTGTACAGGTGTGCTGTAGGATGATGCATGTTTGCAGAAGGAGGTCGTGCTGCTAATCGTGCTGCTGCGTATGATATGGACCCAAAGTGAAGCTAACTATGGTACTAATACTGAAGCAGACTGAAGGTCTTCTGAAGAGAAGGAGAGACGAGAGATGGAGACGCGAGGAGAGACAGAAAGACAGACAGCGGGAGAAGCAAGGAGAGAGGGCTGATTGTATGCCTGGGCCCTGCCTCACAAAGGCCTCTCTGTGAACTTGGCTGGCAAAGGGGACAGGCCGCTTCTGTTTAGTGTCATTTGGATCAACAACAATAAGCATCTAAATGAGATCCCGAATGGCCCCCATGGCAATTAGTGGACAGAGAGGAACATGGTGTCCACCTCATTCACACAGCCAACAAAGGGATGTTTCGAATGAGTACTGTGAAATAATTCATGATTGGGATAAAACATCTATCTATCTAACACATCCCCCGGGAGCGCTGGCAGGTACCTTTAAAGGAAGTGAACATTTGTTCTATCTAACCATAATGCACTGGGCTCGCCTGAACATGGAAAAGCGTGCTTGGACTGTGTTGCATTATACTGCATTAGTGGAGAGTGGGACACAACCTTCCACTGGGTGAAATGTAGCATAGATATTTCATAAATCTAAACAGGTTAAAGCAGGACATGCTTTCGGTACACTATACACTTCATGGACAAAAGTATTGGGACACCTGCTTATTCACTGTTTCTTCCAAAATACCAAGGGTAGAGTTCATCCTGCTTTTGTTGGAGTAACTGTTCCTCCTGTCCAGGGAAGAAGGCTTTCTTCTACATGTTAGAGGAGGAGCTTTGCTATAAAGATTTGATTGCATTCAGAGACAAGAGCATTAGTGAGGTCAGGATGTTGGATGATGATCACCACCCCACCTCATCTCAAAAGTACTGGATGGAGCGCCACCATCCATCATTCCCGAGAACACAGTTCTTCCACTGCTCTACGGCTCAATGCTGGGGGGCTCTATACCCCTCTAGCCCACGTCTGGCAATAGGTTCATGTTTACCTGCTCCAGAGGGTCCTATTCTATTGGCAGTACTTTTCTACAGGGCCTAGACAAGCTGTATTTGTGTGTGCAACTCACAAGAATGAAACACTGATTTTCCTTTTTTATTGGCCTGTAGCGACCCATAACTGCATAGTATGGCCTAGCTTAGCCTAGCCTAGCTTAGCACAGCTTTTTACCACTGTAACAAAAACAAATCCATAATCACTCTGGAGTCTTACTAGGACGTGACTAACTAGCTGAAAAGATTGTACCTGATTGGCCCTTTTCCTTCTTTCATTTGCCTAGTGTTAGCGTTTCGCCTTTTAGCCGCTAAACACAGTCTAAACATTTCACCTGATTGGCTAACGTTAGTTCCTAACCTTTCTGCCTCACTTCCATAATCTCCCAAAGTAGCCATTGCGCTTTCCTCCGAAAGCTTTCACTAGGTGTATGTACATTATGGGGACACACAGTTTGAGATTCTAGGTCCCCTTTAACCCTGCCTATGGGGTACATTTACATTGAAGCCATTTAGCCAACGCTCTTCTCCAGAGCGATTTACAAAAGTGCTTCACTGTTCACTCAGAAAATACCCATAGCTAGTTTGTAAGCTCAGATTCTACTAAATACAGAAGTCAGTATGGAGACCATGATACCCTACATACTCTACACTCTGCACACCAAGTCCTCTCAGAAGAGGAGGGTCTTCAGTCTGGGTTTGAGGACAGCGAGCGTTGGACTCTGCTGTTCGGACACCCAGGTGAAGTTCGTTCCTCCACTTCGGTGCAGGACAGAAAACAGCCTGGACGCTCGTCTTCCGTGGATCTTAAAGGATGGCGTGTCGAGCCGAGCCATACTTGAAGCTGGAAAGTTTCAGGGTGCAGCTTGGCTTTTGACCATCGCCATCAGGTACGGAGGTGCTGGTCCGATCTTGGCTTTGTAGGCTAGCGTCAGGGTACATTTAAACACTCACCTTCAGCTAAAGTAGGTGCACATTTTAATTTCTAGGAGAAATACGCCTCAATCTCTGCTAAAACATTACTGCAGACTACATTACATTACATTACATTACATTACATACGTCTCTAACGCCGTCCCTTAATACGCCATCTCAGACTGAACTGCTGTCGAAGCAGCCGCTACAGCGGCCTATACTCACAGCAACTGACTGCTAAGAGCCGCTCGGCATTTAAAGCCACCGTTCAATAGTCCCGAGAGATCCGTCTCGAAGCAGGCTCGGGCTACTCTGCGTAATCCAATTCATCAAGCAAAGAGAGGAGAGACAATTTACCCCTCTGTGTGTACAGATTTCCGCGCTCATACATGCTCCCACAGGCTTAGACTATTGGCTCCTGATAATTAACCGAGCAGAGCACTCGGTCATGGTAGCGCTTAGCCTGTTGCGGGGTGCTGTTGGCACAAGCTGCAGCATCCTGCTGCTGCCGCGGTGTTGTGATGGAACAGGTTGGCGGCCGATAGAAATGGACGGCGTTATCGAGACCGGTCTTCTGTTCCTCTCCTCCCTTAGCTGGGTTTAATCGACTGCCAGTAATGATGGCCTCCTTTCAGTCTACATTCAGCAGACCTCAGTCATGGTGAGGCATGCCCACGGTGCATCTCACTTGACGAGGGCTTGAAATACGGTCGAAATGAATGGCAAGGAGGACAGAAAGGGAGATCATCAAGGTAGATAATGAAAGAGATGGGAGAGCCCGCATGGCTCAGCTAACTGGGGGGAAGGTAAATGGAGGCTGAGATTAAATGTGAGTGGATGGAGGTGGACGGGAGAGGGGAGAAATTATTAAGGGAAAGAGGAGTGGGAGGAATGAGACAGGGAGCGAGTGAAGGAGAGGGAGGGAAAGACTGAGAACAAGAGAGGATATGGATATGAGTTCAGTACAAAAGCAGGGTGAAGAGGTGGAGAATGAATCAGCTGATATCCAGAACTGTGCAGAGGCTTTAGGCACCTAAACATCATCTCTCCCAGCAATCAGAGAGTCTTTACCGTAGAAGCTCCAGATCCCATCAGAACAGATAAAGCAGGTGAACATAAATAAATCCAGTAAAAAGGAGAAACAAGAGCTTCTCATTCTGAAGAAAGTAGTGAGATCTTGTCGGTGAGCTAGTCTGAAGAACAGAGCTCGGTTCCTCCAGGTTTCTCTTGGACGCCCCCCAGTCCAGCCAGCACAGCGTGGAGGATGATTTACCATCATTAAGCCCTGATTTACCACCAAACCAGGTGTTGATCTGAGGAGAACTCTAAATAACACTAGACTCCATGAGGAGAACTTTGGAGATGTTCTAATGACTAAACACAGTGATGGAGAACCTCCACTTTTATTAGTAGTATTTAGTATTTTTTCTAATAATCTCAAGTGTTTTAATGAGTTGATAAAAAACCTTTGCACATTACTGTAGCCCCTGTGGTGAACAAGTGTCCACTCTTGCTGTGCGGTCATTCAAAGGCAAATCATTTCCATCAAATAAGCAGAACTTGGCTTGTTTTCACAAAGAGCTGGTAAATCAAGTCTGAGCTGCAAACCTTCAACAGCATAAAATGGCTAACATGCTAAAGCAATGCATTTCCGTTGGAAAAAAACAAATATGGGAAGTAGCTCAGAGGGCTTTGTGCTGTTCTGCAATGAGCAGTGTCAAAAGTCTTTCACCAAGTGATCTGACCCGCTGTTCAGTTCCTTATTATTCTTAGCCGCTGCCCCTCAGCAAAGAGCTAACCGACCAGTCTCAGAGGTTAAAGGCTATGACAGGGTAAATTAGCACAACGATAATTCATTAATATAATTATTGTGATGTTACATTCAGTTCTGAATACTACTGGCCATTGCACAAAACCATAGCTTTGCATTTCAGTAAAAACATATTTAATATAGTAAATATTTCTAATATTCTCAATATGAGATCAGACCTCTTTTTAGGATCTAAAACGTGTCTGGCTGGGATTTGTAATTTGGGTAAAAGGTCCAGGATTTTACACTGATTTCACATTAGCATTTACCTCTACAGTCGTCACACACTGTGTGTGCAGATTTTTACAGATTTAAAGGCGTCTGTTTCAGCCCCGTCTAGCTCATATGTACCCACATCTAAACTGCTTCCCAGAGACAGAGAGAGCAAGAGACTATCAAGAGACATCTAAGAATTACAATTGTTCTAAATTCTGATCATAAATTTTTGGAAATTCTTTTCATTCTTGACCCACTGTGTGTGTTCAAATACTGTCCCCTGAAAAGCATGCCACGGCTGGCTGCAACATGGAGGAGAACTCAACCATAAAACCAACTGAGCAGCTTATGTAATTCTTCATAATCAAGGTCAAATAAATATTAAATTGATATATATTATATATTATTTTCATGTATATACACATTCACACACACACACACATATATGTATATGTATAATAATAATAATAATAATAATAATAATGTGTGTGTATACACATACAAATAATACATATAAAATATTATATAATAATTTTCTATTTACATTTGTATGTATTTTACTACAATAATATAATTAGATATAATAATATATATTATAGTATTTTTAGAATAATAATATTACAAAATGAAAAATCTAAATAGAAAATAAAACATGTAAACAGTAAAGCTATTTGTTTTATTATTATATTTGTGAAACTCACAAGTGGAACTGAGAGGAGGTGATCAGGTCATATAGGCTATTAAGGCTGTTTATTAGTGCTGATAAATGAATAAATGTTTATTTATTGATGTTAATTATGACCGCAGAATTTTACAACACTCTCTCTCTCTTACACACACAAACTGCCATGGTCCTACAACTTAGGCCTACTTGAAGCCCCTTACTAAAATATGGTCCCTTTTACAGTAATTTGCTTTGGAGAAATTGTCTTATTATACTGCTTGTTTTCCTGAATTGCATCATTCCTCCAGATAAAATGACTTAAAGCAACTACAAATGTCTAGAAATACGTCAAATAAGCTTATAATATCCGTACAACAATCTAATAATGAGAAATATTATATACAGTGGACTCACACACATACACACACACACACACTCCACAAACAGCTGGGCGTCTATGGGATATTACTCTCATATCAACCACTGAAGCTCTGAGACAGCTGCAAATCACAGCACCCACTACAGAAATACACAGTAAAACCCCCATGAGTAAGCAAATACCAACAAAGAGCAGTGTGATTACTAATGAAAGGGCATAATTACAGATCGCTGATGTTTAGTCGGCTATTATTAATGTTGTATTGAAAGAACGGCAAAGGCAGAAAACAGGTCAGCACTTCTTTAATAATTCAGAGTATAAATCTCTCTCTCTCTCTCTGATAACTTCTCTAGGCCTTTTTGCCATTCTCCCTCTCTCTCTCCCATAGATATTGCATAAAAGAGCTCCTAGCACCTGCTATTAATTACACAAGGCCTTTATTATCCTGATAGAGAAGCTAAACTGTCAGCAAGAAGCCACTGAAGAGTTTGCCACATGATGTTGAAGTAAAACCATCAGCAAATGAATAGAAGCACCTAGCTTTGGTGCAAGACTAATGTACACACCAGGGGTCCACAATGTATTAGATACCTTTATAACACTGAAATCACAGAAAAATTACCAAGTAGTTCATTATGCAGCATCTTGACCAGTCACAATCCAGATGACTTTATGTTGGTTTTGATAACTCAGGGTATCCATGGGTTCTCAGTCCCGGTCCTGGACTACCACTGCCCTGTATGTTGTGGCCATTACTGGCCTGAAAACGCTTGAAGGAGAACACTAACTGCCCATTCTGTTACATTACTGGCCTGAACACGCTTGGAGGAAAACACTAACTGCCCATTCTGTTACATTACTGGCCTGAACACGCTTGGAGGAAAACACTAACTGCCCATCATTAATTTACACTGTTGGACTGAACACTGTGCCCTGTACCCGCCTGATGAGAGGTCCAACACCGTGATGGCTGCACTACTCAGGAGTTATATAGTATACACTAGGGATGGCAAAATAGCGCCTTTTCTCATCCGATACATTACGATAGTCTGATAGTATTTGCAGATATCAAGAGCAATCTGATTCCATCTGTTGTTTTTAATTTTGTGTAATTTTTTTATGTAGCCTTATTTGCCTAATAAATTACAATAATTTATAGGAGACAGTCACACATGGTACATTATTTTTAAGAGATTCTAGGCTACTTAAATATGTCTGAATTCAGTCTGCATCCATTGCTGACACTGATTGTCTAGTCAATGTAGAGTTACTGCCAATAGAATATGACTCTCTGGAGCAGATAAACATGGCATGACCTATATGCAGCGTGACTAATGCCAGGCGTGGGTATTAGAGGGGTATAAAGGCTGATGATGGTTGGTGGAATGATGGTTGGTGCTCCGTACAATACGTTTGGGATGAGTTGGGAAGTTGGGGATGAGGTAGGGTGGTGATCCTCCAATATCCTGACCTCACTAATACACTGCTTGCTGAATGCAATCCAATCCTCACAGCAATGTTCCAGACTTTAGTAGAAAGCCTTCTTCCCTGGACAGTAGAGATAGATACTTCAACAAAAGTAGGATACACTTTTTAAAATACACTTGATAAGAAGAAGAAACAATGAATGAGCAAATGTCTCAATACTTATGTCCATATGTCTGAATTTGAGACTTAATATTTGTACAGATTTGACCATGTTTTGGTCATAAATTTACGTCACGCCTGCAATAGGAGTTGTTGCTTGTAAAGATGATAAAAACTTGGTTAGGCTTATAGATCAGATTATACTTTTTTTTCTTCTTACGAAATTAAATTCCAGTGAGTTTGGCCAATATCGGACCAATAGCAATACTGAGTATCGGATCGGCGCATCCGTAGTATGTACACACTGGGGTACTCATAGACTTGGCTTGGTTTGGCTATCGTGGAAATGCCAACAGTACAAAAAGAGTGATGCTTTGCACTAATAACACTGTGTGTCCTCATTTATTCATAAGGATACATTATGAAATGTGGAAAATGGGACAAAATAATGGACCTTTTTCACCAACTGGTCGAAAGAAGAAGTCTGACCCAGTTAGACTCTGACATTGTGGGTTGTACAATTTACAAAAACACCAGGATCCATCATTATAAGAGCAGAGCTGTGAACACTTCTGCACTTCCAAAACACATCATGAATCTGACCTGGATTTTCTGTTAGGCCTTTTCTCCAGAAATTTCTTAGGAAGATATTAGTGTATGAGGCCCACTGTTCTGTTTATGACCTGATCTGTCATGTCCCAGTGTAAAACACTGCAGCTGGGGATGAATCACAGGCACACAAACAGACTCTGGGCCAAGTCCCGTTGTGTTCGCTGCTTCACCACCACATCTAAGGCATGCTCCTCATCACCGGCCCTCTTCAAAGAGATGTGCTGCTCATGACCCGGACCAGCACAAGCTGAAGCTAATTAAGACAAACAGAACCTCCATGTTCGACTGTTGCAGACTGCGGTTAGCTGTAGAGGCGTTACGGCCCGACGAGAAAGACAGACAATTAAAAGACTAAGTCTAAATTCAGTGTGCAGGGGTGGTGACAAGCCCGGCTCTGTGGCCGCTGACGTGACTGGCCCTTTAACGACTGTCTTAAGAAACATTACTCTGCCTCCTCATCCCCGCCTTCCCTTCTCTCTCTCTCTCTCTCTCTCTCTCTGTGTCTCTTTCCCTTCCACCCTCCTCCAACAACCACACTTACTGCCTAAGGGAGCCGAGCCACATCCCTCCAATGTTCATGAGGCCTTCTATCAAACATGCCTGTCTCTTCAGATCAAAGTTTAGAGAGTGAAAGTGCAACCACACAGGCCTTCACGCAGGGACGCCAGCAAGCACAACAATTCGGAGAAAGGACAGTTCCAGCTAGGCTATGCTAATACACACATGCTCTCTCACTGGTCCTGAGGGAGCTTCTCCAACTGCAGACTGAAGCTACACTACATGTCCAAATGTTTGTGGACAACCCTTCTAATAAATGCCTTATTCAGCAACTTCAATCTGCATCCACTGCTGACACTGATTGTCTAGTCAATGTAGAGAAGTACTGCCAATAGAATAGGACTCTCTGGAGCAGATAAACATGGACCTATAGGCAGCGTGCCTAATGCCAGGCGTGGGTTTGAGAGGGGTATAAAGGCTGATGATGGTTGGTGCTTCAATACTTGCTCCAATACTTGAGTTGGGATGAGTTGGGAAGTTGGGGATGAGGTGAAGTGGTGATCATCCAATATCCTGACCTCACTAATACACTGCTTGCTGAATGCAATCCAATCCACACAGCAATTTTCCAGAATTAAGTAGGAAGCCTTTGTTAGAGACAGATACTCCAACAAAAGTAGGATAAACTTTTTAAAATACACTTGATAAGAAAAAGAAACAATGAATGAGCAAATGTCTAAATACTTTTGTCCATATAGCGTGGAATGGCTGTCAAAGCAGTCAAGAAGAAGGACATGCTCCTCCTGGGTTGACTATCAGACTCATTTATATCATGTACCTGCCGGTTCTTTGTTCCAAATAAATGGCTCAATCACAGTGACACACCAAAACTAGCTTATTATTCAGCATCAGGCAGGGACGGCGTTGACAGGACCAGTTTTACGGCCTCCTAAATTAAGAGCTGCCGAGGCAGATAAGCGCTTGACACAGACTTTCCTCATGTCACTGAGATTTATTCGAGCAAAGCCGCACTCACTCGCTCAAGCTCTCCACTTCCTCAATCCACCGGTGACAAGTAGAAACAAAGCTCCATTTCTCTTCATGGGTATCAGGGCTATCTTTAGAAAGCAGAGAGGAAGTGGTCCAGGTCAACTGACTGGGAGAGCCAGTCCTGAAAGATTACATCTATGAGCCTTTAATTTACAACTGCAGAAAATGTGTTAAGATTAGGGACGTGCGGTCGTATCGGTCGGACGATAATGGCGGATGTTGAGGACCAATATTAGCAGAATTCCTGCTGGTAACATGCCAATTACCAGAATTTGTTGTTGTTGTTAAAGCAGCATTATGCAAAAATTGCCATTTCTTGTTCCTAGGCAGCCCCTACAGTTGGGAAGTGTAATTCATGTACAGGCATATCAGTCGGCCGATAATAATGGATGTTGAGGACCGATATTAGCAGAAATATTGCTGGTAACATGCCAACAATTACCAGAATTTGTTGTTGGTGTTAAAGCAGCATTATGCGAGAATTGGTATTTCTTGTTCCTGGGCTCTCTTACAGTTGGGAAGTGTAATTCATGTACAGGCGTATCAGTCGGCCGATAATAAAAGATGATGAGGACCGATATTAGTAAAAATATCGCTGGTAACATGCCAATAATTATCATAATTTGTTTTTGTTAAAGCAGCATTATGCAAAAATTGCCATTTCTTGTTCCTGGGCTAGCCATGCAGTTGGGAAGTGTAATTTACGTACAGTTGTATTAGTATAATTAGATAATAATTATAATTATATATATATATAAAGTATAATTAGATAATAACAGATGTTGAGGACCAATATTAGCAGAGATATTGCTGGTAACATGCCAACAATTACGAGAATTTGTTGTTGTTGGTGTTAAAGCAGCATTATGTGAGAATTGGCATTTCTTGTTCCTGGGCTCCCCTACAGTAGGGAAGTGTAATTCACGTACAGTCGTGTCAGTCACAATGTTGTAGAACTGCCACCATTACTCCAAACCATGGGTGGGCAATTCCAGTCCTGCAGGGCTGGATTCCTGCACAGTTTTGTGCATTTCCTGCTTAAGCACACCTGATTCAACTCACCTGTTAATTGGCAGCTTTGGTAGGTCTGTTAAAGCAGGGAAATCAGCTAACTGTGCTGGACTCCGGCCCCCGTTGCCCAACCCTGCTGTAAACTGTTCACAGTCTCCTGGAGCAGGACAGTTTTGATGAGAAGCTGTTGTTTACAGGACTAGAAGGGAAGTGTTGTCTGTGTTGGTGTGGCTTTTTATCCGGGAAAGTAAAATCGGATCTCCTCTGGTCAGACTGGGAACATATTTTAATGACAAGTGTAAACAGAATCCGGCCAAAGTAGAACCAGGAACTATCCAGAAACTAAACTCACATTAATGCCAGGTGTAAACAGGCCATAAGTATCAGCGAGCCTCCTACCCACTTAGCATATCTGAAAAAAGCAAGCGGAGGCGGGCTCAGTGAGAGGGGTAGGGCAGAAAGCAGCAAATCAGAGGCTTTTCCAGTGGACATGTCGACCTTTGGAAGGTCGCCGCCCACCGCTATATAATAGAGGGAAAATCCCCCGTTTCATCATCAACTGAGGCGGAGTTACCGACACAGCCGCACTGATTATTTAACCACTAGGGGGAGCTCTAGTCAGGTTAGGAACTGCAGAAGTGTAAATTTAAGGTATGAATGGTTATTATTGGACAAATCACTTTTTAAAAACAATTTAAATTAAGTAATGAAATAATTATAAATATGGAAGTGAGACCACGCCCAAATCCCTCCTCTTCATCATTACGCACCCTATGTAAAAGAGCTCCCCTCACGTTCACTTGATGAAAATTGGCACCCCACCACTGCCTCAGCTACCTCTTCTATTTCAACTCACGCTCTCTGTTTGGCAAAGGGGGATTTTGGCTTTGTGTCTCATCAGCTTGAAGCCTCCCAGAACTCCAGCCCAAGTTCTCAATTTTCCAGTGGAAAGGTGCATATTTTATTGTTTAATAGAACTAACTAAATTTTTGAGAACCACCTCAGTGACAAACGATGGCCCCTGAAATAGATAAATTCCCTTTATGGGTTTCTGAGAGTGTATGTAGTTTTACACTGGCAGTCTGACATCATTGGCTGTTGTTGTTTCCAGGCTTTCCATAATCGGTCAGCATATTACAGTATAATTTATGTCGCAAAAACAATACCTTCCTTTCACCCACCCCAACCTCCCACTTTTATGCTCACAACTGATATCAAGCCACCTCGCCACCTCTCCAGGCCTGCTCACACTGCCATTTCTTCTTAAACCCACTGGATGAAGATCTAAAATAACTTCACACTCTGCCGGTGTCAAAACACTGAAACCCCCAGAATCTGCTCCATTTAACTCAGCTAAGAATATACATCCTGGATGAGTAATGACTTGCCAGCCTAGCTTCATGAGTAACATCAGCTTCCTTGCAGGCGTCTTACTATTAGCACAAGGCAGAGAATGCCCGCAGGCCTCATTGCACTATTTTGATTCCCACTGGGATCTGTAATGTGAGCTAGATTAAGTCTGTCGCTGACTGTTTGAACTTTCCCGTTTGAACTTTAATAGCCTGCGACCGGTGCATTAAATCAATGTTTGATTATGCGTCAGCGCCCGCTCATAAACATCGTTGTAAGTGCCTGATCGTTTTATGGGCTGCATGTGGCCACAGCGATATTTCTCTGAATGTAATTTGCTTCCTTCCCTTACAGAGAGCCAGAGAGTCAAACTCAGAGCAGCACCTGGGCTGCATCTGCCAGTGCAAAAAAAAGCCAAAAGGCCTCGGAGTAATACACGGAACAAAAGAGGGGCATAAATCAGTGCCATTTAACATCATACCAGTGTAAGCACTGTAGAAGCAGCCAGAGATTCCCTCTGTTCTGTCTGTATAGATTCCGGCAGCACTTGAGGCTCACACACTGTTTGCAACTGCTCAAGGGTTTGGAATCCCTTGTGATTAGGGATGTCCCAATCCGATCCAGTGGATCGGGTATTGGCTACTTTCATCCCAATCCAGTTTCGAGTCTTTGTTTTAACCACGGTGTTCAGAGCGCCATCTGGTGTCTTAATGGTGGCCATCAACGGACATTACTGTCCAGCCGGCAGCAGTGCGGACGTTCTCAGAAGATAAAAGAACAGAAAGAACAGAAAGCTGAGACAGTATGTCGATATGTGTAGCTACAGTACAGCAAGTGTGGACAATATTGCCCCCAGCTTCGTCTTAAAGTGCTATCAGCTAAATATTATATAGATAACAATTTATTAAATATGTCATGTTAATGCAGAAACAACATTAAGTTACTAGTTTGCAAATAATTAAATGATCAATAATGGATATGGATAATGGATAATATGCATATTTATTTCATTACTTTATTGTAAATTACATAAAATTAGCATTGCCTCATTTCCTGTTCAGTTTTTCATTCTGGGCACCGCTTATCATCACCGTCCAATATAATTCCAATATAAAAGTCCAATATAATTAATATATCATATAAATAGAATTTGGATCGTTTCTGTAAAGGTCATTTTTATTATTATACTGAAATATATATATATTTATGCTGTGTAAATAATTCTGGATACATGGACCAATAGGGGCAGTGGTGGCTCAGCGGTTAGAGTGCCGGGCTATCGATAACAGCGTTGTGGGTTCAATTCCCAGTTTGACAAGGTGCCACTGTTGGGCCCTTGTGTGTGTGTGTGTGTGTGTGTGTGTGTGTGTGTGTGTGTGTGTGTGTGTGTGTGTGTGTGTGTTCATGACCACAGATGGGCAGTGTACAGTGACAAATACGTGCTCCTTTTGAAATACAAGATAAATTGGCTCCATTAAAAGTTAAGGTTTTTTGGACAGCGGCAAGATATATATATATATAAATAACATAAGCAACAAAACTGGTTTTATATGATTTATCATTTATATCATTCCAAACAGTACTGTATGAGTCCCTGTAAAAGCCCTAACCCTCCCTCCCTCTCTCTGGGGCGGAGAGGAGAGCAGGTGTCCCCACAGACTGTGACTGTAATGATGTCTGCAGGGCTCTGAGAGAGAGCTCCAGCTCTACAGCCTCCTTAATCAGCCAACTTAAACCAAGCCTGCAGGGAACGCTTGATTACAACTTCTGTTCCTCTCTGAGCTTCATCTCTTTTTTTTCACACTCAGTCCTCAGTTCCTATCTCTGTTTCTGCCCAGCCTTCCCTCACTCCTGAAACCCTGTGTGTAAGCTTACACTTCAGATCTTCGCCCTCATAACTGCAGTACTCTCATAATTAACATCAGTTTTAGAGGCCCTAAAATAGAACCCTGTGGGTCTCCATAGAATGTGCTGAACGCAACTAAACCCAGTAGTTTATAGTAGTTTCTGCATTAATAAATTAAAAACAACAATAAATAAAAGGTTTAAAAGGTTAACTACTCTCTGGCTTTCTCATCCTCCAGTCAAATGTGTAGACAGTCCAGTCCAGACACCCTCCCGCCATGAAAAGACCGCCGCAGCCCACGGCCTGATCCGTACTTCTTCATGCTGATGTTAGCCAGCATCTTAATAGCAAGGTTTGGATTCATTTGACGTAATTCTGTCGTTTTACCCATGCTGGAGTTCTCAGCTCATGCTCAGATTTAGCAGTCCAGCCTGTATTGCTGTCGTGTTCAACAGGAGGTGACTCATTACTTTAGGCTTCCTGGTGACACAACTGTCTAAGGATACATCGGTCAGACTCATCGGTAATTCCACATGAGCGCCCTGTGGGCGTTTGAATGAATCAACACATTTAGACGATCCAAACAAGCCTAAATCACAACGGTCTTTACCCACGTCACATCCAGGATTCATAACTGTGATTTTTTTATGTATTTATTTCTAACTGTACCCCCTTTTCGACCCAGTCTGGAAGGCCAATTATCCAGTCCCTGTTCATGTGAACTAGCCCCCAACACTAGGAGGGTGAAGTCCAGTACATCTCCTCTGACACATGAGAAGACAGCCACCGCCTCTTTTCGAAGTGCCGCTGATGAAATTCTGTTGTGTGCAGAGCAGCAATCTAGCAGGTACTGTACAAAATGCAGTATTCTTGCTAAATGTACAATCTAGGCCTGTAAACCTATCAATAAACAGCTATTTCTGAAGCTATTAGAGCTGAAATTATGTATTTATTTATATCTGTACATGTTAATATTCTTAGCTAATATATATATATGTACATACTTTTATTTTTATATACATTATCTATATAAAAGTAGAAGAAGTAGAAGTAGAAATTGATTAATGTAGTATTGGTGTGCCAACTATGAAAAGAAATCAATATATATATATATAAATATATATATATATTCTAATTTAATATATATATATATATATATATATACAGTGAGTCCAAGAAGTATTTGATCCCTTGCTGATTTTCTTCGTTGGCCCACTAATAAAGACATGATCATTCTATACTTTTAATGGTAGATGTATTCTTACATGGAGAGACAGAATATTAAAAAGAAAATCCAGAAAATAAATCTAAGGAATATATATTAATTGATTTGTATTTCATGGAGTGAAATAAGTATTTGATCCCTTAGTATTCATTAGCAGTTCTGGCTTTTACAGACCAGTTAGACACTCCCAATCAACTTGTTACCTGACCTGAAGCCACCTGTTCTCACTAATCACTTGTGTGAAAAACACCTGTCCACAGAATCAGACAGATCACACAGATTTCAAGTCTCCAACATGGGTAAAACCAAAGAGCTGTCACAGGACCTCAGAGTCAGAATTGTTGACCTTCACAAAGCTGGAATGGGCTACAAAAAGATTAGTAAGGTGTTGGATGTGAAAGTAACAACTATTGGTGCAATTATCAGAAAGTTTAAAGAGTATAACATGACAATCAACAGACCTCGGCCCGGTGCTCCAAAGAAGATTTCGCCTCGTGGGGTGGCAATGATGCTGAGAACAGTCAGAAATCGTCCTGCAACCACTCGGCAGGAGTTAGCAAATGACCTGAAGGCAGCTGGGACCACAGTTTGCAAGGAAACAATTGGCAACACTTTGCGCAACAATGGATTCACATCCTGCAGTGCCCGAAAGGTACCCCTGCTGAAGAGAGCACATGTGGAGGCGCGCCTCAAGTATGCCAATGATCATTTGAAAGATGAACCAAGTTATTGGGAGAAGGTTTTGTGGTCAGACGAGACCAAAATTGAACTTTTTGGCCTCAACTCCACCCGCCATGTGTGGAGGAAGAAAAATGCTGCCTATGACCCCAAGAACACTGTGCCCACCGTCAAGCATGGAGGTGGAAGCATAATGTTTTGGGGGTGTTTCTCTGCCAAGGGTACAGGGCTACTTCACCGCATCACTGGGAAGATGGATGGAGCCATGTACCGCACAATCCTGAGGGACAACCTCCTCCCCTCTGCCAGGGATCTGAAAATGGGCCGTGGTTGGGTCTTCCAACATGATAACGACCCTAAACATACAGCAAAGGCAACAAAGGATTGGCTCAAGAAAAATCACATTAAGGTCATGGAGTGGCCCAGCCAGTCGCCAGACCTCAATCCGATCGAAAATCTATGGAGGGAGCTGAAGGTCAGAGTTGCCAAGCGACAGCCCACCAACCTTCATGATTTAGAGAGGATCTGCAAAGAAGAGTGGGCCAAAATTCCCCCTGGTGTGTGTGCTAAACTTGTGGTTAACTACAACAAACGTCTCACCGCTGTGCTTGCAAACAAAGGCTTTGCCACTAAGTATTGAGTGTGTTTGGCAAGAGGGATCAAATACTTATTTTCCTCATTGAAATACAAATTAATTAAAATATATTCTTTAAAATTATATTCTGGATTTTTGTCTTGATATTCTGTCTCTCCATGTTAGAATATATCTACCATTAAAAGTGCAGAAGGATAGTGTCTTTATTAGTGGGCAAACAAAGAAAATCAGCAAGGGATCAAATACTTCTTGGACTCACTGTATATATATATATATGTTTTTTTTTTGTTTGTTTTTTTTTTAATTCAATGTTATGTTTAAAATATACATTATTTATCCTGATATCCTGGTGGTCTTGGGGGCCCCCTGATGGCGTTGGGGCCCTAAGCAGCTGTTTAATTCGATTTTGCCTTGGGCCGGTTCTGGTTATTTAAAACATCCACCCAAACGTCCATAGCCCGTCCATAGCCGTGCGCTAATCTCACACTGCTGTGCTATTTTAAGGTGGAATTTTAGCTTCATGCTAGCTGCTAGCTGGATGCTACCATGTAGCTGGGCGCTACCATGTAACTGCGGTGCTCTTTTAAGGTGGAATTGTGAACATGAAGCTGTAATTCCACCTTTAAATAGCACCACAATCCCATTCTGCCTCCTGTAAGTCCGGCACCATTTAAGGCGGATCGGAAAATTCCAGTAAGAAGCTGGAGAATCCCACCAGCCTCACTGGACCAGTCATGTTTGCTGCTGCGCATGCATAGTACAAATCAGGTTTCCGGGTTCAATCAAATCAGGTAGTGACACCCATTACAGGACAAATGGAAACCGCTATTGCCTCGTAGCGTATGTTTGTTGCGTCCCGTGTGAAATACTAAGCATCACAGAATGGTCCTGAAAGGCCTACACTGTGTGCCACGCGAACGGCATTGCACCGCATTCAAATTCTGGTGTGTAGCGGGCTTATCGCTGGCTTTATGGCTATATCGCAGTGAGAAAACGAATATAAGGAGTGTTTTTTATTAACCCCTTGATAGCAATCGGTAGCAGTGTAACTGCTACGTCACATTTCATCCACATTGTGCAGCTGTACTTTACAGGGTTAATGGAAAATGTTGCTCATGCTCCTCTGCAGAATTACACATTACACTCCAAAGGCTGTCATTATCTGGACTCACTTCTATCATCAAATTACGGGTTTCTGCACACGGCGACTACCACCAAGTGTTTCATTAAAAGTGAAAAAGACACACACACACACACACACACACACCTCAATGAAAGTGTTACATGCCCTTCCTATGGTGGGTTCACGGTTTTAAAATTACAGTGCGCCGTTCAAAGCAGCAAGCAGCCGCTCAACAGTAACCCATTATGGCCTCCCATGCTTTGTCACCCCTGGGATAAATACAGTCTGCTTCCTGCGTGATATTTAAATGCTGCTGAGTAATATAAATTATGGCTCTGGCAGCGTGCAGGAGAGTAGCTATCGGGCAGTGATGACGCATCATTTTATTGGACGATAGACAGTTGCTAATACACTCCCGTACTCTCCTCGAGGAGGCGGCGGCTGGCGCTTAAACGTGAGCACACACACACACACACACACACACAAACAAAGCTACACACCAAAAAGCACCAATGTAGCCACCCACATACTGCACTTCTTCACCACCTCATCAGAGTGTGAAAGTCAGTGTTCAGCACTTAAGCTGCTGAGGAAAACTGCTATTTGAGCAATTCGGCCTGCACCTGCAGAAAGGCAAGCCTGGGTAGTGCTGGAGATATATACAGTAATAGTTGTCACATGACCGTTTAGGTTTTTAATTTTACCATTTTTAGAGGTAAACTTCAGTGCGTGCCAATTGTTGGGCGTCTGAGCTTATTTTAAACATAATATATCAAATAAATGGCTTTAAAACCATAAAATATGGATATTTTACTACCTGAAAATGTGCTTTCTGTCTCGTTAACATTTATGTAGAGCTGGGCAATATGACAATATTTTATCGTATCGTGATAAATTTGGTTATCGCGATAGGCGAAGATGTTGTTAGTGCATTAAGTATTAATAATGTGCGTTAATGGCGCCTAGAAGTCCAGAGTGTTCTGCTAGAATGGCAAAAACAAAGGACTGGAGCTGGATCAGGCTTTAAAATAGTCAAGACCCAATCCATTACCATAGTTAACGCCAGGCGTGGGCTAGTGGGGCATAATGCCCCCCAGCATTGAGCTGTGGAGCAGAGGAGGAACTGTGTTCTCTGGAATGATGGATCGTGGTGCTCCATCCAATACTTTTGGGATAAGTTGGGGAGTTGGGGGTGAGGTGGTGTAGTTATCATCATCCAACATCCTGACCACAGTAAGGCTCTTTTCGCTGGACAGTAGAGACAGGTACTCCAACAAAAGCAGGAGAAACTCTTTTTAATGACCATGATTTTGGAAGAAACAATGAATGAGCAGGTGTCCCAATACTTTTGTCCATATAGTGTATATAGTGGGGGCCTTCTTTGTGGCACAAAGCTCTCGTGTGCAGGAAAGAAACATGCTACTCTTGGCGCCTCCTGGTTTATAATGTGTGTGTGTGTGTGTGTGTGTGTGTGTGTGTGTGTGTGCATGGAAGTCTGTTGTTTTATTCAAAAACAAAGCCAGAGAAGTAAAAGGTCAGCCGCTCCTCTCTCTCTCTCTCTCCATTTTCTATTAAAAATACACTGTGTCTGCACCCCCGATTATTCATTCAAAAACACCAGCCGCTTCCCTTCTGCAGGCAGCCGGTCCTTCAGACAGGCCGAGGCCAACTGTCTCATGTTCTTTTCATTACGGAGCAGACGGCAAATAGCAGCAGCCGGCACGAAGCTCCTAGCTTCTCGCTTCAGCTCTGAGGCAGCCGGGATGGTGCCTCAGCACTGGTTAGCTCTGTGAAGCCACTCAGAACTCAAGGTACAATATGAATTATGGATCATGATGCCTCTGCACTGATTCATGAGCTTTCAGAACTTTGTTCTTTGTGTTGTGTTGTGAAACACCTACATACACCATGTGTCCAAATGTTTGTGGACACCCCTTCTAATGAATGCATTCAGCTGCACCTGTTGCTGACACAGATGTGCAAATGTACACACACACAGCTTGTCCAGTCTCTGTAGAAATGTGCTGCCCATAGAATTGGACTCTCTGGAGCAGATAAACTAGGCGTGGGCTAGAGGGGTACAAAGCCCCCTGAGCTGTGGAGCAGTGGAAGAACTGTGTTCTCTGGAATAATGGTTGGTGGAGCTCTATCCAATACTTCTGAGATGAGTTGGGGAGTTGGGGATGATGAGGTGGGGTGGGGATCATCATCCAACATCCTGACCTCACTAACGCTCTTGTCGCTGAATGCAATCAAACCTTCACAGCAATCCTGCTTCAAAACCTAGTAGAAAGCCTTCCTCCCTGGACAGTAGAGACGGTAACTCCAACAGAAGCAAGGAGAACTCTTTCTTCAAACCCTTGAATTCAGAAGAAACAATAAATGAGCAGGTGTCCCAATACTTTTGCCCAATAGTGTAGCTAGCATGTAACTAAAATGAGTAAAGCTTTACTTAAACCTTTACAGTAAATATGTACAACCACATGACACCTACGTAAGCCCTTAATGACAACTGAAAAACTGCTGCCTCTAAACGGGGGTGGATTTGTCAATGACTGCTGTCCTCAGAACAATTAATAAACAGGAAGTCCCTGCAGAGGGACCACAATGAGAGTCTATGTAGCCACAAAAACAGGATGGCCAGGTTTCAGTTTGCTAGAAAGCACTGTGCTCTTTCAGTCGCTCCGAAACAGGTAGTTCTTGGTCTCATCTGTCCTCAAAACCTTAAAGAACTGTATGAGTATCTTTTAAGCAATTTTCTTTAGCTAAGTATAACCAGGACATCCATTAAGCTAACCAGGACAAACAGAGTTTCAACTTACTACATTACATAACATACATCCAACCTCTCTCACCTTGGACACCACCTCTTCAAGCCTCCTCCATGTAGTAGAAGGCTCAGAACTATCAAAACCAGCATGTGCAATGTAATGCTAACAGCTTGTGGTACTCATTATCTGGTGAGCCCAGTTAAGATGCAAAGATATGTTTACAAAAAGCTGGAACGTGTCATTCCAAGCATGTAAGCTCACCAGGAAAACCCCAGAGAGATAAACAATAAAATTACAGCTAGCTTAGGGTGCTTTCATGCCTACCGTATTTGGTCTGGACCTTCAAACTTTGGTTCAAACCACAAAAGCAGGCGTGAAAGGTACCTCAGACCATCGCCTGGACCAATAGACCAACATTTGATCTGGAGCCGGATCAACTGAACCATGGCTGGGTTGGTTTGCGGCGTGAAAACCAATTGTTTTTGGATGGTTTGGACTTTCTGACCAATCACAGGACGCTGAGGCAGGCTTTCGTCACCAGAAATGAAGTGAAAACGAGCGACAGGAGCACATACTGGAACTAGTCTCGAGTTCTGCTCTTGCAGTCGCTTCTGCTGGTGGAACTGCTATAATATATTACAGCAGTTTAGTAGAACCTAGTGAATCCCTGTTTGCTCAGGTTTCCCGGAAAAAAAATTGACCTGCCAAATTAACAACATGGCGACGGAGCCCGGGTTGTCTAGCCGACTAAGGCGTCGTCACTGTGATCAGAGGATCGCCGGTTCGTATCCCGATCACGCTGCTAGCAATCGGCAATAATCAATAATTAGTAAAAGACAGAGACAAAAAAGAAATAACGTAAGACATGAAGGATCAGAGACCCCCAGTGAGCCCCAACGGCGACATTAGCAAGGAGAAACTCCCTCAGAGCTGGAGGAAGAAACCTTGGGAGGAACCAAGACTCACAAAGGGGAACCGACCCGTCCTCCTCTGATCAGAACTATTGATAAATTATTGATAAAAGTTACTAAACCATCTAAACTGTTAAACCACTCTGATCATAATCATAAAATACTAATCATGGTGTAGATAGTTAATAGAGGTGATATTAATAGTGGCAGATAAGAGTTAAGAGTGCATTTAGGTTTGAACATGGTCATTAAACAGGTAGCAGTGGTAGGAGGGTGTGCTGCTGGTCTGGCATGGGTGGTGGTGGGTGGGGGGCCTGATGGTCGGACTGGTAGGTGGCAGCTGGTCTGACGCAGGTAGAGGGGACCTCAGCGGGCAGTCTTCCAGCAGCAGAATAAAAGGTGTGGCTGGCTGCTCACGTGTCTGAGGGGGCGTGTGTTGGGCTTCGTCTACGAGGGGGCGACACTTCGTATGGGTTGGGTAATTGGCGATCTTAATTAGGGAGAAAACGGGTAAAAATGATAACATGGCGATGTCAGACACATGCCCCTCTACAAACCAATCAATGTCAAGAATAGGAAGACGCAGCCCATGTAGGTGATGACAGTGTTCTTCAGTGTGCTCATTAAACTTCAACCTAAAATCAAATGTTTACAATGGAACAAAAACATGAACCTTGGTCCAGACCTTGGTCTGAACTCTCAGGTGTGAAAATAGCCCCTAGATTCCTGGGGCTGCACTGTAAAATCCTAAAAAGGCAAATTTCGGCACAATGGCCACCTTTAAAACCACCACAGCTCACTACAAAAGAGCCTGCGAAAGACAAAGCCCAGCCCTGCACTTTACTACACTGAAACAGAGTGTCCGCAGGGACTGAACGGTCTATTCTTGTCATTCAAAACCCGCTCCTGCGTCGTGCCACTGGATGCAGTGTGTGGGATGAATCCTGAAGTGGAACAAATGATAGGGAGGGGGGAAAGTGGGTCAGAAGCCCAGGGCTCCTGAGCGCTTCTCACTACTGCACTGCAGTGATGGAGAGGCCCGACCCCTCTCCACTGTGCCAAGGGACTGATTGGCTTGAAATCCCTTTTTTTCTTTGCAAATATGCAGAGCTGTTTGTAGGACCACCAGGCCGCGATTTCTCACCCACGTAGTTTTTGTAAGTTGCACCACTAAGGGATTTCCCAGAGGTCAACTGCTTTCTTTGGAGGATGTGAGTTGCTGGAGCACTGACCGGTTAAGACACAGGAGGGCATGAGGAGTCATCACGTCACTGTTTTTTATTCTGAACTAAGAGTAAGAGTGCCGGATTACTGCCTGTTAAAAAAAAAAAACATGAGATCTATTCAGTTCAGAGGCTCGGGAGAGAGTGCAGCCTCAGCCCGTCAATCAAACCATGAGCGAATCAGAAGAGAAGCCAAAAGAATGAAAGAGGAAGGCTGCCACATGCTTTAATGTAATGCAAGGGTTTCTTCAGTGTGGCTGGGCCGAGTTCAAGCTCAAACTGAGACCTAAACCTCAGTAATCTACGAGGTGAAAGCACGAAGCCCCGAAGGATTCCCACATTTGCGCTCTGCTGTCAGGCCAGTGTTGCTTTAAGCAGAGCCCTGTGCATATTTAGATGGTGCACCGTTCCTTTTATGGGCTGAGAGCTCAAACCGTAACTTCTACCACAGTCGATACAAATGTGTAGCGCCACTTCTCAGTGGTTTCAAACGAGAAGCGCTGTGACCGGGTATGGTGGAGTATCGATGGCTTTTTCAGAGCGTGTTAAAAGAGGATGTGAATGCCTCCAGCGGTGTTCAGTCTCCGGTACATGCTCCAGTATATGTTCAGCAGCCACGAGCTGCTGAATGTTAGAATCTTAAATGACCACCATCGCTGCCAGCAGACACCGGCCAGTGAGCCAAGCTGTGAGTAATGAAATCATAAATCTGAAAGAGCCGTCAGCACGAAACCCGTCTTACTGTCCCAGAGGTGAGAAACGGTAATGACTGAGGGCTCTCTGCTGATGACATGAAGACATGTTCAAGCTTTTCACAACCTGACGTCACAAAGCAGCTTCACAGAGATCTGGAAATAAGACAAGAGGAACGGTTCGGTTTAGAATAAGGGTTAAGATTAGATTTAGGTACAGATTAAGGTGTAGGTAAAGGTTAGGTGTAGGTGTAGATTAAGGTGTTGGTTAGAGTTAGGGTAAAATTAGGTTTGGTGTAGATTAAGGTGTAGGTTAAGGTTAGGTTAAGATTAGGTTTAGGTGGCGATTAAGGTGTAGGTTAAGGTTAGGTTAAGATTAGGTTTAGGTGTAGATTAAGGTGTAGGTTAAGGTTAGGTGTAGATTAAGGTGTAAATTAAGGTTAAGGTACGGTTGGGTTTAGGTGTAGATTTAGGTGTAGGTTAAGATTAAGGTACAGTTGGGTTTAGGTGTAGATTAAGGTGTAGGTTAAGATTAAGGTACAGTTGGGTTTAGGTGTAGATTAAGGTGTAAATTAAGGTTAGGTTTAGGTGTAGATTTAGGTGTAGGTTAAGATTAAGGTACAGTTGGGTTTAGGTGTAGATTAAGGTGTAAATTAAGGTTAAGGTACGATTGGGTTTAGGTGTAGATTTAGGTGTAGGTTAAGATACAATTGGGTTTAGGTGTAGATTTAGGTGTAGGTTAAGATTAAGGTACAGTTGGGTTTAGATGTAGATTAAGGTGTAAATTAAGGTTAGGTTTAGGTGTAGATTAAGGTGTAGGTTAAGGTTAGGTTTAGGTGTAGATTAAGGTGCAAATTAAAGTTAAGGTACGGTTGGGTTTAGGTGTAGATTAAGGTGTAAATTAAGGTTAAGGTACAGTTGGGTTTAGGTGTAGGTTAAGATCAAGTTTAAGTGTAGATTGAGGTTAAGGTTAGTTTCAGATGTAGGTTAAGATTAGGTTTAGGTGGAGATTAGGGTGTAGATTAAGATTAGTTTAAGATGTAGGTTAAAAATAGGTTTAGGTCGGGATTGAGGTGTATCTTCAAGTTAGGTTTAGGTGGAGATTAGGGTGTAAGTTAAGATTAGTTTAAGATGTATTTTAAGATTAGCTTTAGGTGGAGATTAGGGTGTAGGTTAAGATTAGATTTGCTAGGTAGGAGTATTGTTGGGTTTGACTAGGGTGAGGGTCAGCTGAGTCGACTCTAAGAGGAGCCGATAACACTGCATCACTTTAGACTGCATCCAAGAACAAACATCAAATACAGAGCATCCAGCTTCAACCTCGTCTCCCTCGTCATTATTTCTCACTGAAACAGAAACACACCGCTTCGCTGAGCCGTTTAATTTAAAAATCAGTTCAACTGATTATAGAAATAATAGAAATAACGCTTAGCTGCAGCCCTGCATATGATCAAGTGCTTAATCTACAGGCAGCTGCCTCTCCTGCAGCTAGAACACCGTGGATTGATTATCTCACTTGAAAGCTCTAGAGCCAGCAGCCCCTCTCTGATTGTGTCCTCTAGTACACCTTGAAGACTGCAGCTCAAAACATCTTCCCACCATTACATCTCCCAGGGGGCTTCAGCTTCTAACGCAACAAATCCCCAATCCCCCGGCGATCTGAATGCAGTGGAGCACGGACAGAGCTCCACTGCTCCACTGCTCTTAAACCAGCTATACCACCAACCTCTGACATGAGATTATATATGGGAGAGAAAGAGGAGGAGAGAGAGAGACATAAAGAGGATCTTGGTAGCTAATGCTCTCCCTGCTCAAGCTCTGTGGGTGGAAGACTGACTCACATGGGTACCTGCGTGAGAAACACCAACACACACACACACACACACACACACACACACACACACTCGCAGTCTGCTTTCATATCCTCCTGCTCAAACCCAAGGACACAGCATGCAAAGTATGACCTGGTTCCTCCTTCCTTGGTGTTTTCCCTCATAGTCTCCAAGCCATGCTCGAGATTATGACGAGTCAGTCACCCGTCAGCCGTCTCCGAGTGCACTGCGAGTTTGCTGGCACAAGATTTTTGTCCAGGTCCAGATCTTCAGACTTTAGTAATCACTTGTGATGAGTGCTAATCAGTTCTCAAACATCTCAAAGTCTTCCTCAACACCTAGGGTTCAATCTGCTCTGCTCTGACAGTGATTGGGCTTTAGAGGAGACTCTAATTACCCAACCACAGAACCAATAACACTGAGTGATATTCTGTATTTCTATTTATCGTTATTCTCCAGCAGCCATTAAGCAGTGCCTTTTAGTCAAAGGTGCCAAAAGTATTGACATTCATGACTCAGATAGAAGTGAGTGGAGATACGAGGGATTAAAAGACTTCTATAGAAGCTGAAGTATCAACTTAAGCTTTTTACTCCAGTAAAAGTGTAAAAGTACTGGTTTCAAAACTTATTAAAGTAGAAAAGTAAAAGTAATGGATGAAAAACAAAGGCCAAAAGCTTAGGCCGTGCCAGAGGGGTCTATAGTGCAGGGGTCTATATATATATTTGAATATTTTAATCATTGAATGCATCCTTCTGCAGGCTTTGAATCAGTTGGTTCTTCACACTCACACATCTCCTTTACAAATACGGCTCTTTATGGAACCATAAGTGGTTCTTCTATGGCATTGCTCAAAGAAAATGTTGTAGCACCTTTAGTTTTAAGAGTGTAGACCAGTGGGCGGAAGAATGAACGAATGAACGAACAAATGATCGAACGAACGAACGAACGAATGACACACTGGTGTGGAGACAGACAGGTCAGCTGGCTTGCCAGATTTTGGATGTGTTGGATTACGTGGCTTTAGCTCACCATTTAGCTTCCACTCGCTAAGTATCTCTGACTGACCCAAGCATTGAATGCATAGTTTAGCTAAAGCTGTGTGGTCGAAACGAACACAGTCAGCCTCATACGCAAGCAGTACCTAAAAGCAGGACCTCCTAGTTTGTACAGATTGACTAAGGTCAATCTAAAATAAACCAGAGCTCATCACAATTTCCACTTGTCACTCACTTCAGTAGCTGTCACTTTGCATTTGTTCCTGTACATCATCTTGAGCTTCTACCCCTCAGATGAATTTCCTATTTGTATTCACATGGTTGGCAGAAGCAATAAGCAACACTAATGAAGCGTTTGGCAGATACTGCTTTACTCGACTTTACAGGTCACTGAAGCAGCTGGGCTTCCAGACTGACAGTGTCATCATTCGAGAGCGGACGTTTTACTGCAGGATATTCACTCCTGGTACAAACTGCTGCTCCTCCGCAACGTCTATAGGTCCTCTGTGGAGAGCATGCATCAAGTCTGGCTGCATCAAGGTCTGGCACGGCAGAGTCAGTGCTGCCGGACACAGCTCCCTGCAGAGAGTGGTGAAAACTGCCCAGTATATCACTACAGCTGCCCTCCCAGCCATACAGGATCTCTACAACAAGAGATGTAGGGGAAAGCCATCAACACCCAAGACTCACCCATACCTGAATACTGGTCACTCTGACCCTCCGGTACACTCATCATACCCACGCTTAGCTCAGGGACTCCACCAGCTCAGGCACTTTAAGTGACACTCTATCTGAACCCTACTGGACTCTATACCCAACACCAGACCTGATCTACCTCAGCATGCACTGCTGAACTTGCTCTACTCTTCCTTTTACATGCACAACACCCAACTGTAACTGTTGGGACGCCCCCCTTTGTCCTTTTAATATATTTAAACATCTGGACATTTAATCTTTATGTGGTCAACACTGAGAGATGGAGGTAATCTAACTAAACCCACACAACTAAATGCTTTAAACATCATTTATAAAATGTAATTGATAAAAATACTACTTTCCAGTGAGGAAAAGGTTATTACACCCCCACATTTATCACTATTTTAAATGCCTAAAGTCAGAATCAGGTGCAGAACATCAGCTGCAGATGATCAGAACATGGTTGGAGAGGACTATTCTGGAGGAGTCTGTCTTATTTAAACCTCAGATATTTAGTCTGGTCTGCTCTGGATGGTTGAAGTGAGTGGTGAAGAAGATCAGCATGGCCAGATCCAGAGAGCTCTCTGAGGCCTTCAGAAAGAAGGTTGTAGATGCAGAGGAGTCTGGTGAAGGGGGTTTAAGAAGAGCTCAGAACAGTTAGAAATCAGCTGTTCCACTATATAATCATATATAATAATTAAATAATAATTAATTATTAATTATAATTATAAATAAGTAGGGTCATAGAATCCACTACATAGAATCCACTAGGAATTCTTTAGTGCATCAGAGGAAGCTTCAGGAAAATGTGATACCATCTGTCTAAAAGCTCACACAGCTGAAAGATTCCTGCATGGAGGAGTGGGAAAGACTTTCTCACAGTTGATGTCAGAGACTGGTAGATCTTCATAGGAAATGTCTGACTGAAGTTATTTCAGCCAAGAGGGGAAGTACCAGCTATTAGGGCATAGGTTAGGGTGTCCTAACAGTTTTTTTTTCTCAGAGGAAAATTGCATTTCTATTTATTTATAAATATATTATAATTATAACATATATAATTTATTATAATGACATAAAGATAAAATTGATACATACTATTTGCATATCTTTTTGTCAGTTTTATTGGTATAGTTATATTATAAAATGGACAAAGGTTTTCATGGGGCGTCCTAACTTTTCCACATGATTCTATATATTTTTTTACTACTAGTGTAGTAACATAGCTTGCACTTTAATTGCCCTGCCTTTATGTATACATTTGCACATGTACATGCACACATTTGTATTTTTTGTACTGTATTTATTGCCTTGTGTACTTATTGTCTATGCTCCCTCTTGTCCCTTTTGTCTGTTGTCCTTGCACTACTGTCCCACACTGTTGTCCATTACCGCTCCAGGGATTTGGCCTACCCAGTGTTTCATTGTACTGTACAACCCTGTATTAGTATAATGACAATAAAGTAGAATGTTAATTGAATTGAGGCGTGAATGGGAGGGTGGAGGGCCGGGGGAGCGTGAACTTGAGCATAGGTCACAGAGGAAACTTCAAGAGGTGCTTCTGTTTCTTCTACAGTCTTTTAATTTCCAGTTCTCTTTGAGTACATCTTACTCACCTTGGGTGTAACGCCTCGGCGGCTGAAGCGGATTCAAATTTCAAGCTCCTGCTGCTGCGCTGTGTGAATAATGCTGTAATATTAGAGAAGCAAGACCCCTCCTTTTTACCATGTAGTGGAAAATGTTTAGTGCAGACCCCTGAAACGCTTTCGAAGTTCTGATTTAGGTCTTCGGCTTGCGGCTACACTCGTGTCACACAGACCACAGGGGAAGTAAAAAACGTTCAAGTCTGGCAGTAAACACGTTCCGATGCATTCTGCAGATCTCCACTAAAACCGCGCTGATCTTCCTGTTGTTGCCAACAGGAAGCTGGTAGGACTTTACACACTCAGTGACACACTCACGCTTCTCTGTGAGCTAGAGGACGCTTCGGCACTTCATAAAAAAAAAACTGTTCGCCGGTCAAACTTGGAAGAACAGTTAATCCACCAATATGTTTCTCCTAAGACATGGTAAAAGATGGCTTCTTTTGTTTTGCACCGTATCTACAACTCAACTAACATTGACTACAGGGACAAAAGTATTGGGACGCCTGCTCATTCATTCATTCTTCTGAAATCAAGGGTATTAAAAAGAGTTTATCCTGCGTTTGTTGGAGTAACTCTCTCTACTGTCTAGGGAAGAAGGCTTTCTACTAGATTTTGGAGTTTTGAGCACTGCTGTGAGGATTTGATTGCATTAAGGGACAACAACGTTAGAGAAGTCAGGATGTTGGATGATCACCACCCCACCTCATTATCCACAACTCATCCTTAAAGTACTGGAGCAATGGAGCACCACCATCATTCCAGAGAATACAATTCTTCCCCTGCTTCACAGCTCAATGCTGGGGGGCTTTATACCCCCTCTAGCCCACTCCTGGGATTAGACAGCATGGTGCCAATAGGTTCATGTTTATCTGCTCCAGAAAGTCCAAATCTATTGCCAGTACTTCTCTACAGGGACTAGACAAGCTGTGTGTGTCTGTGTGTGTATGTGAATTTGAATTTGCACATATGTGTCAGCAATGGATGCAACTTTATGTTGCAGAATGCATTTATTAGAAGAGGTGTCCACAAACTTTTGGACATATAATGCAGCTCCAGCTCTATACCAAAGAAGCAAACTTCAGACACCAAGCTGCTGTCTTAGCTGCTGCTTTTGACTACATTTAGGGTAAATTATGCTAATTTCATTCTCTCTGAGCAATTCTGTAATGCAGAGTCTCCTTCCGTGTGCCAGAAAGAGAAACCGGTAGATGCCAGTGATAACGCGGCACCAGCTCCCTTCACCAAACCACTCAGGAAATCTGACCTGTGTCAAGGATGAAGTAATTTTAGCACCAACTTTGAAAAGAGCTTCACAAAACAGCCTGAAGGAAAGTAGCATAGCTACAACATCCTCTCAGGATCTCAGAGAGAAGATACTGAGCTTACACTGCTACGTCTACTGTTGTACTCTTGTCTCTCTCTCTCTCTCTCTCTCTCTCTCACACACACACATTATGAATATATGAAAGTCTCTACAGGAACACATGACCCTCCTCGACAGGTCCTTATGCAAGTTGTGTTTCAATTTGAGTATGAACGCTCACACACACACACACACACACACACACACACACACACCTATTACTCACCCACATACACAGATGCACACACATATACGTTTACTGAGGGTGTTACTATCAACCAGGCCTGGTGTCAAGATGTGACACATGTGACCTTAACGCACCCTGAGACAACCCCATGCCCGCCCCCGCCCCCGCCCCCTGCCCATACAGACCTAGGCCTACTGGAGAAGAGCTAGAAAACTATCAATCACCTGATATATAAACCACGCCTTCGTTTCTTAGTCCTCCAATCACTGCTTAGCAACAGTTGCTAAGCATTTAGTACTTCAGCAGCACTTTGAATGGGCTGTCCATGTATAAGAGAAACAAGGGGTACCCTGAGAGTGTGTTGCCTTCGGCCCAATGTAGGCAGTGTTGTTACCCACTAAGCTACACCAACCATACGCAGCCTCATATCTGGTCCATTCTGTGCAGCGCTGGTTATAGTATTCCCAAAGAGAATCACCAGCCTGTTCTACAGACCGGAACTGAGCTGCTTCTGCAAGCTGTTATGCGAATTAAATGACTTCTTCTGCCTCTGTTTTCACCAGTTATCGTAAGGCTGCATTAGATAAGACACTGGGAGCAGGGGAAAGCAGCTAGTGGACTAACACATTCAGCTATTCTGTGAGATAATTGCTGTAATGATATCAATAAAAGCTCCATTAAATTAGAGCGAAATGGGGCTGATAGTCTCTGTGCTGAAGAAGCTGCGGGTGCCCCGCTGAAAGAATGGCTGCGCCCCGCTGCTTTGAGCAAACTCTGACGGCTCTGACGGGTGGTGCAGCACCACTGCACAAAAGCTGGAGAGAGACTGAGAGACAGAAACAGAGAGAGAGGGAGAGAAGGGGGAAATACGCCAAGTAAGCAGGCCGAGAAAATGAAAACAGGAGGAGTCCAGGAACAGACGGGCCTAAAAGTGGGCTGGTGGGACGCAAGCCAAACATCTTTAGCGTCTTTGTGGGATGTTTATGAGGTATCATTTTTCATAATTTGTAAACATGTTTTGTAATGAATTCTCTTCTAAAACGTTATACAAAGCTAACATTTAATCTATACATTTATTTTTACAGTTTAGTGCATTAAAAACTCCCCTCTGCCCCATCTCCCGCTGGTCCAGTAGATCAAACTGGTGAGCTTAAGGTCCCAAACCTGCTTCTCTAACCCTCAGACCACACTATGTAGCCCTCTATCATGAATTCATAAAAAAAAAAAAAAGCTTTCCACCAAACTACTAAGACACTGTGTCCCGTGCATATTTTGTAGGCCTTGTCTTGTAGGCTGGTCAACATAATCAACACCAGCAAAATTGGAAAAGTGTGTAGTTGCGTCTGAAAAGATGGTGGTGCCATCCAGAGAGCAAGCTGCAGCTAAAACCACTGTATAATGTGGGAGTATTTTGGACAGAGACCCAACAGTGTGGTGCTCTGTAAGCTTTGCAAAGTGGAGATGGCTTATCACAGAAGTACAACTGCGGTGCACGAGCACATGCTGCACCACCCTTTATCTAACACTGTGATCTATACAGCGAGAATCACTTAAACGAACATCACGGCCTGCTGCTGCAGCCCGTAAATCTGCATTGATACAAAAATAATTTGACTTTTTTTACTTTGCAACCCGTTTCCCACAAATCCAACCAGACACTCACTGCACTGTACCACCTATTCTTCTACTACTTCTTCTTATAGCCTGATTTATATCCTGATCATTCTTGTGCAGTGCAATCTGCAGGAGCCTGAAGTTAATACCACCTTAAACATGCAAGGGGTCAAATTTGGACCTTAAACATAGAAATTACATATAATTATATATGTATGTATATATATATATATATATATATATATATATATATATATATATATAAAATTTGATAATTTACAATACTACAATGACCAACAGACCTACCAACCAATCAGAAGAAGGACACAGTAGCTATTAATACTCTAATTATTTACACCTTCACTGCCTGAAACCCCCTCCTTCTTTCCCCCACAGTGGGATTGTTTCTGACAAAGGTTCGCTTACGGCACAAACATTCGTGAAGTTCAGAGGCTGTAAACACCAATTTATTGCTAGGAATTAGTGAAGATGGTGGGTTTTCTGGTTTACACTGGTTTTTCAAAACTAGCTGAGATTAGCTGTGAACACTGGGGCATATGTTGTTGCATGAATAAGTCCTTGATAAGCACAGTCTGTGTCAGTAAGAGACATTATGTGTATCATTATTTTAACCGACCACACACAGACATAAACCCCCTTTACAATAATTGATTAATTAGTTGTTAGATTAATCGACTATTCAAATAAATATAACACCATAGTAATAGTAATGTCTGGTGTGGTGTGGTGTGTTATATGTTACGACACTTCTAGGGAAACACTTTTCAGCACAAAGGAACCAGCGGAGAACCAAGGGCAGCTAAACATGCCACGTTGGACTGTGCAGCGGAAGGTCCTACAGTAGGCCTTGCTAGGCTGGGAACTCGTCCAATCACGGCTACTGCCGAGCATGGTGGTTTGTTGGTTTCTCAATCCATCCCTCCCTCCTTCATTCTCCCTCTCTCTCTCTTTCTCTCTTGAATTACAAAGCTTTTCCTCTGTCTCTCTCTCTCTCTCTCTCTCTCTCTCTCTCTCTTTATGAGCTAGCTACTAGCCACATCTGCTGAACAGCTGCCTCCATAAACACAGGGTACAGCTGCTTTTCGTTTGGTTATATATATATATAAACCACCTTACATCATCCCTGTTGAGAAAGGGGAAATAACAGGTTTGCTGCAGTGAGTATTTAGCTACTTGCTACCTGAAATTAGTGCAGGTTTAATTACTATTGCTAAAATAAAAATAAAAGAACCCAAAACACAATCTGTCCCACAAAGTCATGTGAGCTCGTAATGGACCTGTGATGGTACACTGTGGGAGATGCAACATAGCGGAAAGTGGTTCTCTATGGGTTTTGGCTGTGTGAGAGATTTTAGATAGCAAAGACAGGAAGTCCTGCAGCGCAATGAGGCACTAAAGCATCCCTGGCACCCCTCTTACCTACAGTACTCTCTGCTCTCGGTTTTAAAGGAGCACGGCGGAAAGGATAAGGACTTGTGAGGGAAAGTGAGCAGTCAACAGTAAACCAGTGAAACACCAATAGGACGAAGGCATTCGCCAGTTAACGTAAGGTGACTTCATACCTTCATAACTTGTTTGGTCTGAGATCTGAACCACAATTCGGTTCATTTGCAGTGTGAAAACGTTTTTTTTTTTTTGGATGGTTCAAACTTTCAGACCAAACACATGAGGTTAAGGCTGGCTGTGGTCACCCTTTAAACAAAAAAAGAAAGAAGAAGAAGAGGAAAAGAGGTACAAATGAGTGGCGGGTGCACGACACACCAATCTGTCTGTGATGATACAGCTGTTGCAGGACGAGTTCGTTCATTTGGTGAACTGAAACTTTTCTCAAAGTCTGAGCTTGAAGTTGGTGCTGCTGGTAGTAATGCTGCAATATCAGTTTAGCAGAACCAAATCAGTCTGTTCATTCAGTGTTTTTCAGAGAATGGCAACCCATCAAACTGACAACACGCCAACGTCAGACGCACACTCTTTAACACACAAATCAGTGAAAGGAAAAGGGAAACACAGCCCATGTAGGTGATGAGGTATATATATATATATCAGTTCTATAGTGCACTTGCTACACTACAATCTGAGACCAAAACTAACTAGATTAAGTGTTTACTAGGCTGGTATTTCAAAATGATGACATGTCTGATGTGATAGATTTAAATCTAGTATGTGCTGCTTAGCCTCATTTAGTCTCAGTTAGCTGGGACACAGCCTGTGCTCACTCGACTTGGCTCTCTGTGATTGAGATCTGAGGGATTCTCATCTAAACGTTCATAAGTGGGGCTTCATTCACCCAGACTTGGCCCCTCCTCATTTGCCCCTGATAATACCATATTTTGCATTATATTTGAAACTGTATGGCGGTATGAGAAAAGTCAATACTGCCCAGCTCTTCAACCCTAATGAAATGTTGATGATAATATAATAGTTGCAAATTAAAGAAAATACATTTTCATTGGGGACTGTTGTGTCTTATAGCACCAAGCATGTACCCCACCACCATGGATGGATTTTAAAAACACATTTTAAGCCAATAAGCCAAAGCTCATTAACAAACTATTTTAAATAGTGTCCCAATAATCAGAAAATTCAACCAATTAAGTAAATAGAAAAAATAACTTAAGCAAAAGTTTGGCCGTCCCTGGTCAAATTATACAAGAGTAAACAAGTACACATTTGCAACAGAGACACAGTTCTGGGCATTTACTGTTTATTTACTGAATTAAAATAGACATCTTTCAATTCGGTAACGAGTTAATTAATTAATTGATTCACACAAGATGACTCTGAATGACTTTTCATTTTTCAATTATGGAAAAACTCCCGTTTAACCCGTTAACCCTAACGCTTATTGCTCATGCAGATCGTGCAGGCCCAAGAAATAAAAAAAAAGGATGACCAAAAGAAGACACTGGGGACACATGTGTCCAAGAGGCTGTGGCGGCTAAGGGGCAGTGGTTGCTCAGCGGTTTAATACCCAACTCGGCAAGCTGCCAATGTTGTGCTCTTGAGCAAGGCCCTGAAGATGAGAGATGGCTACCCACCGCTCCGGGCACTTGTGCTCACTGTCCACTGTGTGTGTTTGTTCACCGGTGTGTGTGTGTGTGTGTGTGTTCACTGCACGGATGAGTTAAAGGCAGGGGGCCAAATTCCATTTGTGTCAAACACTAATGGTGAATATGGTGGTCTTTGTCTTTTGTAGTACAAATGGGACATGTCCAGGATCCTCAGTCCAACTTCAGTTAAGACAGTCGATAGAAATCTGAACCTGGCAAAAGACACACGAAGTGTATTAATCGAGGAGACCACCGAGGAACAGAGGAACGTCTCCACTAACCTCACACTCTGTAATGTCACGCTCTACACCTTCTTTGTTTTTTAGCTCAGTGGGGATGCTCTGCTCTTCATTAGGTGGGCTTGGGACGATTGCATCGACCGCTGGCCTTGGCTGAACCCGGCTCGAGCAGAGACACATCATGCTCGTCTGGAGATGATTACACATCTCCATGGCAACTCGGACACAAATTGCCACTGTGCTGGGACGCGGTGGAGGGACGGGTTATATAATTGAGATGTGTATGGCCTTGCGACGTTCTCACACACACACACACACACACCATCCTTTTTATGAATCAGTGTTCATCTGAATAGCCTGAATTCACCTTGTTGACACTGATTAGCCTGATTCTAATGTTCAGGTGGTTCTTCTACTCCATGTGTACTGCATTACTGATGAATCCATATGGATGAGAAGGTAGAAAGACTCTTTCTGTTATCCTGCTTCTAAACTGCAGGAAACTCCATTGATAATAACACTGATACACCTGATACACCATATGTCCAAATGTTTGTGGACACCCCTCCTAATGAATGCATTTAGCTCCTCCAAGCTGCACCCATTGCTGCACATAGATGTGCACATGCACACATACACCCTGCCTGTCTAGTCTCAGTAGAGAAACACTGCCAATAGAATAGGACACACTGGAGCAGATTGAACCTATTGGCACCAGGCCTAATAGCATTAAGCTGTGGAGCAGTGTAAGAACAGTGTTCTCCTTAATGATGGTGATGGTGCTCCATTTAATACTTCGAGTTGGGGAGTTGGGGATGAAGTGGGGTGGTGATCGTACAACATCCTGACCTCACTAACACTCTTGTCACTGAAGGCAATCAATCAAATTCTCACACCAATGCTACTCCAAAATTTTCTTCCCTGGACAGCAGAGACGGTTGCTCTTTTTTACTACTCTTGATTTCAGGAGAAAGAACGAATGAACAGTGTCCCAAAACTTTTGTCTGCATAAAATACATTTTAAATGGAAAATAAGTTAAATAAGATTTGTATAGAATATTTAATAGCATAGAAACATGGTCACTGTCACTTTTCGACATAATTTGAATCTGGCAGATGTTGTTTACATTTTCTCAGAATTTCATGATAAATGGACCAATAGAAATGCTCCAAATGAACTTGGAATAAAATATTTTTACATTGACCTCCATTGAAAGTTAAGAAGGTTTTTACCTCCTCATTTAAAATTGCTATTTTGGCGTTATAAGGTTTTTGCGTGACAGCAACTATATAGTACTATGAGCTAGTGGAGCTGAGAGAGTGTATATACTGAGTTTAGACCAGTAACAGTGTGTGTGTGTGTTCTTGTGGGTACTGCTGGTGTGACCAGTTTAACAGCCTGTGAGTAAAAATAGTACCCGCCGTATTGTATTTTACAGTGTTTCAAAATGAACCCAGAGAAGCTCAAAGTCCTGTTGAGTTGAGCTGCTGTTATAATGGAAACCCAAGACCACTCCATTGCTACGTCACAAGGCACAACATTACCATCACACAGGAGAGGTGGGATGATACACAGTCAGCGGAGGTGGGATTAGATGGCAGTTTTTAGTAGTAGCTAGTTTTTAGTAGCTGGTTTATTAACCTGATGAAGCATAATGGAGTATCGTCGTTTGCACAGCTGATTTCCGGAGGCAAAGCAAAATGCAAAAAAAAAATTAAGACCAATAATTTCCATAAATTATTCAGTAACTACTATTAATTTTCTTGTAGTTAAAATACACGAGTCTACAGTATCCACATTAAATGATTTAGTATGTACAGTAAATTATTCAGTATCTACAGTATGTGATTAAGTAGCTACAGTAAATGACTCAGTACAAACTATAAATGATTCAGTACCTAAAATTAATGTGTCTATATAGGCAAATTAATCTATTCATGTGAATATAGGCATAAATGATTCAGTGTCCACTATTAATGATTAAGTATTTAGAATAACTGACTACAAATAATTCAACATCTACTGTAAATGATTCAGTATCTACTAAGTATCTACTATAAATTATTTAATAACTCCTAGAAACCATTTTTTTCCAGTATTTACTACACAAGATGTATTTAATGTTTACAATAACTGACTCAGTATCTACTATAAATAATTCAGTAACTATTTTAAATTAATCAGTATGGACAGTAAATGATTCAGTATTTACTGAATCATTTTAAGTATGTAATGATTCAGTAATCGGTATCTACTAATAAATGATTCTGTGGCTGCTGATGTGGTACAAGAGTGAGGAATTGAAGTATGGACCACATACAGGCTTTCAGGGTTTAAAGAGTTAAGCCATGTGCAGTCTTACCTCATTACTGCACTGCATCCAGGAGATTTCCAATTTGCTCCTTATGTTTCATCACCTTCTTGACTTGCTATGGATTTGGAAGAATGATGTTCCCTCTCTCCCGAGTGTGAAACCAAAGCCACAGTCACAAAAACATCCAACACCAGGAAAAATCACCACGTCCTTTCAGTAAATTAGTAACCGTGGTCTTTATTCCACCACCTAATGAGCTTCTGTTATTTCCGGCAGGCATGGTAACTGGTGGGGACGTGGGTGTTCAGAAGACCCCGAATAAACAAACAAAGAACATCCATAACATTAAAACCACCTGCCTAATATTGTGTGGAACCCCCTAAGGTCACCAAAACAGCTCTGACTTGTTGAGGCTCCACAAGACATCACTGAAGTCCTCTGAAGATGTTTGGTGACATTAGCAGCAGATCCTTAAGCAGTCCTGTAAGCTGTGAGGTGGGGCCTCCATGAGCATCAAAGAGCCTTACCCAGGACCATGTCCGTCCTTAGAGCATTTGTGGTAGGTACTGACTGACCACTGCACACACATAAGACCTGCCTGATGATTTTGGAGATGCTCCATCACCATTTGGCTCTCTCAGGTTCCTCACTTGCCCAGTTTACAGACTACATCAAACAAGTCCAATAAACAGTGGTATTGATTTAGAGCAAAGCTGCCAGGAGCAATATTATCTGTCACATTTGAGTAATGTGCTCCGAGACAGTATGTCCATATATATTTCCCCACAGCTCAGCTGAGGCAGAATCCACCCTGCCCAAATACAGTCTCATAACCTTGTAGTGTCCTAAGCTTCTATCAGTCCATAAATCTCAAAGTAAGAACACCTTGATGAATGGCCGCAGTCAGTATACCGACAGATAGACCACCAGGACACCGTAATGACAGAGTGGGCATCTGCGCTGCTGCTGGGGTCTTTGATCTGAAGCTCTCTATACACTGCCACCCGTCGAGTGGGCTAATCAGGGCTCGAAGCACATTTACATTTCTGAGCAGACACTTCAAAAGGCACTACAGAGCCCAGTGCATCCTTCCAGTACAGGGACGGATTCCCACCGGAGCTGGTGGGCGATGCAAGTTGATGTTATCGGGCAGGCTTCTCGGTTTTAGAGCCATCTCTATGGATTCTTCCTCGAATTAGTCAGCATGTTATCCATGACTAAACAGGTTCACAACAGCCCAACTGCATTTACACTGAAACCAGACTCAGACCATCAGAGCTGCCCAATCAATGCTGCTAAGCTGTGATCAATACTGCCGCCATTCAATTTGGGCTTTCATTGGACTTTACTGGATTTTAGAGGCACGGTAACAATGCAAGCAAACCACTTCATTGTGAAAGAACCCCAGATAACACGCCGATGTGGGGCTTGTATGGGTATGGGTCCAACTGGGAACCAGAAAGTCCTCGGGTTTTACCTCGGCTCCACGTATGCATGCCAACCAGGGTCAGTGACGAGACCAGGAGGGGTTAAACCTGGGCCCCATCTGTGTTGTAGAACATTGAACATTGGGGCCTAGATGGAACCCATGTGAGATTAGGGTGGGGTGTAATGGGTAAGGACCCATTTTGGGAAGCGCAGCTGAGTCCCAGTAACACCACATGGAGCCAACTTCCCACCTGGAACCCACCTAACCCATTTTCCATCCATCTGAGCCCCACATGAGCATCCCAAAATTATTGGATGGAGCACCACCACCTTCATTCCAGAGAAAACCGTTCTTGCAATGCTCCACAGCTCAATGCTGGGGGGGTTTATATCCCCCTCTAGCCCACATCTTGCATTAGGCATGACGCCAATAGGCTCATGTGTTCAGGTGTATCTACTCCTGAGAGTCCTATTGTATTGTATATTGTATCAGTGTCAGCAATGGGTACAGTTTAAATGCATTCATTAGAAGGGGTGTCCACAAACATTCGGACATATTTATGTATCCTACCTGTACAGCCTTCTGTGTCAGCTGGGTTGTGGCTGAAATTGAGGACACACGTCCGCAGTCACAACGCGACGCCACAAGCGAGAGCATCTCTCCCTCTGCTGCTCAGTGTGAAACACGGCTCAGGGAAATTCACTAACCTGATCTCCAGCAACCGTATGATGGCAGTGATAGTATTTGTTCTGCCTGCTGCTTTATCCAGGGCACTGCTATGAATTAATTATACAGGAGAAAATCAAACTAAGGACAACTCAATAAAAGGGGTAGTATTTCAACAGAGCAGAATGGCTCTCTCCTTGTCCTCTCCTTCCCTTTCTTCCTCTCGTTTTTTTTCTTTTCACACAGCAAGAAGCATAGATGTCGATGCAGACACATTCGCTTCCGAAGCAAGTTTCTGTTCCTTCAGCATTCACCCTTTGTTGCAATGGAGAGTCTTCGGAGGCCTAGAGGAGGCCAATTTACTTCCTATGCCTCCCAACAGGTTTGTAGATGCATGTGCATTAATTATATATGCACACAGCGATCAGCCGTACCATTAAAACTGACAGGTCACTGACAGGCGAAGTTAATAACATTGATTATCTGGTTCCAGAGGCTCCTGTCAACGTGGAGAGAGGTGAACAGTCAGTTCTTGAAGGTGATGTGTTAAAAACAGGACAAATGGACAAGCATAGGATTCTGAGAAACAAGTGGGTCAGAACATCTCCAAAACACCAGACAGGGCTTGTGGGGTGTTTCTCGGTATGCAGTGGTCAGTGCCTACCAAAAGTGTTTCAAGGAAAGGAACCAGAGATCGGCAACAGGGTCATAGGTGCCCAAGGCTTAATGATGGCTTACTAATAGAGGCATCACTTTAGAAGTTATAGGATCTGCTTCAGAGTGCAGGTAGTTTTAATGTTTTGGCTTATCAGTATATATATATATATATATATATATATATATATATATATATATATTGTGTATATAGTATACACAATTTGCTGCTCTGAAACTTTGGGGATGGGGTGAGGTGGTGATCATCCAACATCCTGACTTGAGTAACACTCCTGTCGCTGAACTCAATCAAATCCTCACAGCAATGCTCCTCCAAAACTGAAGTGAAACCAAAGTGGAAACCCTTCTTCCCTGGACAGTAGAGACAGTTACTCCAGCAAAAGCAGGAGAAACTCATTTTAATACCCTTGATTTCAGAAGAAACATTGAAGGAGTATGTGTCCCAATACTTTTGTCCATTTAGTGTAGGTGGAGAAACAGTAAGGATGTATTTCTTTAATAAATAAACGTCATCCAATGTGTGCTAAAGACAACGAATCCTCATTAGCATTCAGCGGTGTATACTGGCCAGCTGTAGAGGTAGCCCACTCGCTACCTCTAATACTTGCACACTCTGGCTTCCCTGCTGTCAGGTTGACTCACAAGATATAGGATACATACAGAGCATAACTCATACACACACACACACACACACACACTTGCAGACATGACCCACACGTACATACAGCAGATACGCCATATGCCAATCACATACCCTGGCTTCACACCATGACACATGACTCTGAGGCCTTACCACTGATCCCCAGTACAGGAAGGAGACGTCTGTGCGGTCAACCGGTCATGATGAGTAATTTGCACCTACTAAGTGCCAAGTTCACGGATAAATAGGACTTTAGACACGGGGCCCTCCTCGAGCACTTCACCCCTATTATTAAAACGGGGTTATCTGTATCTGCTGTGAACAGCCGTGATCGGATAATGACCGGACGCTACTTGCACATTACTTATCCCCTGCACAACAACAACAGAGGGGTTGAATGCAGATGGGTGCAGATACACCTGACTATCTGAGTCCTGTCCAATGCATTATTAGCTAGCTCTCCAGAAAGATACATGTAAGCTAGAGGACTAGGGATCAGCCATAACATTAAAACCAATGACAGGTATATCTGGTTCCGATGGCACCTGTCAAGGGGGGTGGGATCCACATATTAGGTAGCAAGTGACCAGTCAGTTCTTGGTCAGCTGGTGTGCTGAAGCAGGCATAAGAATTTGAGCCTAACTGTGCTGGACTACAGGGTCATGGGAACCCAAGGCCTAATGATGCTCATGGAGGTCCCACCTCACAACTTGCCTCAGGACTCTTTGAGGTCTGTCTTGTGGAGTCCATGCCTTGATGTGTCAGAGCTGGTTCTTGACCCATACAATTATAAGCAGGTGGTTTTAATGTTATGGCTGCTTTCCATGGGAGATGCCACAGGACACCTTCAGAGGTCTGTCTTTTGGGGTCCAAGCCTTGATATGTCAGAGCTGGTTCTTGACCCGCATAGTAATAAGCAGGTGGTTTTAATGTTATGGCTGCTTTCCATGGGAGATGCCACAGGACACCTTCAGAGGTCTGTCTTTTGGGGTCCATACCTTGATGTGTCTGAGCTGGTTCTTGACCCACACAATAATAAGCAGGTGGTTTTAATGTTATGGCTTTGTCACTGTATATCCTCATGCCTACCAGTAGGAAATGATATAAACTAACCTCATAAGTCAGTGTTTATTTAAAAGAGGATTTGCCTGCAGCCTGGCACGTGGGAGGGTGTGTATGTGTAAGCAGAGAGGTGTGAGGAATGCACTTATCACCTGTTCTGAGAGCTGTCACCTTGCTGAGTCTGTCCTGCAGACAGAGACAGCATCAGGTAGGTAAGGTAGAGGAACAGGTGCTATTTTTAATCAGCCTTCTTCATCGGTGTCAGATGTTTCACCCTGCCGCTCTTATGATGGGGTAAACAAACCACTGTCCTCTGTCAAAACCTGACCTTCAGGTTCTCAGCTAGATTGATAAGAAGACATCTGGTCTCCTCTCTGAGAGCTGAGCAATCTGGACGCACTGCTCGGTCACACACAGAAACCTGAATGAAGTGAAAGAGCTCTACGCACTGTCTGACTCTACCAATCACAGCACAGCTGAAGAGGGGGCTCACATCTCTGCTCTATGCCATTACCACTCCGTAAAACGTGCAATATACACTCTATGGCCACATGTTTGTGGACACCCCTTTTAATGAACGCATTAAAACCCATTGCTGACAAAGAAAACAGAGAGAAGTACTGCCAATAGAATAGGACTCTCTGGAGCAGATAGTAAACATTGATGAACCTATTGGCACCATGCTGCCTAATGCCAGGTGTGGGCTAGAGGGGTGTAAAGCTCCGCAGCATTGAGCTGTGGAGCAGTGGATGCACTGACCTCACTAACACCCTTGTTGCTGAATGCAACCAAATCCTCATAGCAATGCTGCTCCTTCAAAATCTTGTAGAAAGCCTTTCCTTGGACAGTGGAGCACTGAGCTGTGGAGCAGTGGAACTGTGTCCTGGGGAATGATGGTGCTCCATCCATATTTATACTATTAGTAAAAATACATAAATAAATAAATAAATAAACATTAATATGTTCCTGATCAATTAATTGTTTGTTTGTCATATTTTTTTTCAATACCAGCATTAATCATATGTACACCGTATGATAACCATCAATTTTCATAGCATGGTATACCTGCTGCAAGTCCTTGATGTGTCAGAGCTGGTTCTTGACCCACATAATAATCAGCAGGTGGTTTTAATGTTATGGCTGGTTTTCATAAGAAGCTGGTCCAGCTGCTCCACAGCTCAGTGCTCCACTGTCCAAGGAAAGGCTTTCTACAAGATTTTAAAGGAGCAGCATTGCTATGAGGATTTGGTTGCATTCAGATGGATGACAAGGGTGTTAACCATCAATTTTCATAGCATGGGATACCTGCTGCAAGTCCTGTTACACAACAGCTCCAGAATAAGCTCCAGTGGTTACACAGCATCTACAGGTCATTAGAATAGACCAATTATGCGTAAACTAAAAGAAAGCAGAGCAGGCTATATTACGCAATGCTAACTTGCGGTGAGATCTGATATGTCGTGGTGTGGTGGGCCTGCAGAATCAGTCTCAATCAGCTCCCAACTGGAAGCTCCAGCTCTGGAGGTTACCTACAGAGGCCTAGTTTATGTCTCGCTGCACTGAAACACGACTGAATCACATCGTTATCTAATTACAAAGCCTGCAGTGAGCTCAGTCAGACCTGGCAGGAAAAGAAATACATGACAAATGATGCTCTAGCAAGAGGACAATCAGATGAATGGTGAGCAGGTATAACTGCATGTGCTCTGCATTCAATATATGGACAAAAATATTGGGACACATGCACTGCTCACTGTTTCTTCCGAGTTTATCTTCCTTTTGTTGGAGGAACTGTCTCTCCTCACCAGCCCACCCCACTTCATCTGCAACTCTTCATCTCATCCCAAAAGTATTGGATGGAGCATCAGAGAACACCGTACTTCCACTGCTCCACAGCTCAATGCTGGGGGGCTTTACACTTCTCTATTTAGCCCACGCCTGGCATTAGGCAGCATGGTGCCAATAGGTTCATCTAGTTTATCCTATTCTATTGGCAGTACTTCTCTACAGGGACTAAACAAGCTGCATTTGCACAACTGTTTAAGCAACAGATGCAATGTGAAAATGCTAAATGCATTCATTGGAAAGGGCGTCCACAAATATTTGGACATGGAAAAGTTTTACATTCGTAATTAATTCAGCTAAAAATGACAAGGTCTTTAGCAATTCTGCATAGTCTATTAATGCAAAGAAGCCTAGAAATATTGACTCGAGGGTCCATATGGCAGGGATTCCAACTCTAAAGCACTAAATATGTTTTTTTTTATGCTTCTATTTATCCCTTCATTCAGTGGTAAAGGTTCAGATTTTCCTGCGAACGCTGGAGTATAGAAATGTGCCTGTGTAGCTGTGGCCATTAATACTCTCTGATCCTCCAGTTACACGACAAAGCTGCAGTTCTGTTCATATCAGATGGCGCTGAATCCCTGACTCATCACTCCATCTGGAAATAAAAATCTCAAAATCCTCTCACGGACCCTAAATGAAGGGATTCGACAGGAACAGGAGGGAAATCCTCGTGGGGGAGAAAAAAACAAGCTGTTTTTTGTGCTACACGTTTTGTGCAACCACTATTATAAGAGATGTGAGTGTGAAGAACCTTTACATTTCTAAACAACCATTACATCAACTTCCCTTATGTTTGTGGACACCCCCACCCACTGCCGACGCACTGCCGATAGATTAGGACTCTCTGAAGCAGATAAACATTAACCTATTGGCACTATGCTGTCTAATGCCAGATTAGGGCTATAGAGGGGTATAAAGCTCCCCAGCATTGAGCTGTGGAGCAGTGGAAGAACTGTGTTCTCTGGAATGATGGATGGTTGGTGCTTCATCCAGTACTTTTTGGGATGAGGTGGGATGGAGTGGTGATTATCCAGCATCCTGATCTCACTAAAACCCACTCTTGTTCGCTGAATGCAATCAATCAAACCCTCACAGCAATGCTCCTTCAATATCTAGTGGGCAGTAGAGACAGCTACTTCAACAAAAGCAGGATAAGCTCTTTTTAAATACCTTTGATTTTAGAAGAAACAATGAATGAGCAGGTGTCCCAATACTTTTGTCCAAGTAGTGTAGACTGTAGGCAATGGGCCTATTTAACATACTCAGCTCCATATGTATAGACTGTTCAGCCTTTATGTGGAAGTGAATGTGCACTGCAGTGGAAAACCTAGAGCGCAGTTAATCCAGGTGTTTAATGCCTCACATCTGTACACCAGCCCATGTATTGTCCCATGACATCACCGAGGAAAACAAAGAAGAAACCAGTGCATTGCACACAGCTCACCCTCAACACCCTCCTGAAGCTCGCCGAGGCGCTATTTAGAGGAGCGTGTTCTAGTGGTGGGTGGTTTAGTTACAGAAACTGCATCCTGCACCCTTTACAAGCTCGAGATGTCAGTCTGCCTTAAGCTTCTTTACCATCCAGGGCAGCCCAGGGAAATCAGCCCTGAGGGAGCGCAGAGGAGCAGAAATAGCCTCTTAGCAACTACACTTAAGCAACCATACAACCTCAAGTTGCAAAAACCCTCATAAACGATTCCTCAAGTAAGCACTCCAGGCGTGACTTTAAAATTACAGCTGCCTGGAGAGTGCTGCTGGTCAGTGTGCTGGTCAGTGTGCTGTATCACTCTCTCTCCTGTAGCTTCTTGCACTCTCCTCTATTAGGAGAGTGAGGTGCAGGGACTGGTGTCCTTGGCTAGAAAGAGAACATCACAAACCCTCAGAACACAATTCTCATTCAGCAATCATTCAGCACAACTGTAGGCCTTCATGAATCATTTGTTTTTCAGAGCTTTTTACTTGTTCTTGATTTATATGAGATTTCTAGGCCACTATGAAAACCAATAGGGGTGTATCAGATCACAAAACCCACGTTTCAGATTGGATCACAGTATTTTAGTGATGGATCGGATCATTTTTCAGATCAGAAATAAAAAACAGACGAAGACAAATTAAGCTTTCAATTTGAAATTATTTTCTGTTACTACTTTGTATTCATGACTTTTATTTTGACAGTCTGGTAGTTTTGCAGTACTGGCTTTTATTTTGGCACGGTCTGTATGTTCATTTGTATTAGTGACTTTTACTTTGCCGCGGCCTGTTTGTTCGTTTGAATGAATAACTTATTTTGGCACAATCTGTTTGTTAGTTTGTATTAGTGACTTTTATTTTTGACACGGTCAGTTTGTTTGACTTATTGACCTTTATTTGGACACAGTCAGTTTGTTTGTATTAATGACTTTTATTTTGGCACAATCTGTTTGTTTGTTTGTTTGAATTAGTGACTTTTATTTTGGCACAATCTGTTTGTTTATTTGTTTGTATTAGTGACTTTTATTTTGGCACGTTCTGTTTGTTTGTTTGAATTAATGACTTTTATTTTGGCACAATCTGTTTGTTCGTTTGTATTAGCGACTTTTATTTTGGCACATTCTGTTTGTTTATTTGAATTAGTAACTTATTTTGACACAGTCGGTTTATTTGACTTATTGACCTTTATTTTGGCACAGTCTGTTTGTTCGTTTGTATTAGTGACTTTTATTTTGGCACAGTCTGTTTGTTCGTTTGTATTAGTGACTTTTATTTTGGCACAGTCTGTTTGTTCGTTTGTATTAGTGACTTTTATTTTGGCACAGTCCGTTCGTTTTCATTTTGTTTGTTTGTTAAATAATGCTGTAGAGTACAGCAACCACTGTAGTGTCCCAAACGGTTGCTAGGGAGCTTTTCAGCAGTTGCTATGCTGCTCCAAGTGGTTGCTATGCTCCTAGCTAACAATGTTTGGTTAGTAGATCGTCGGTTGGTGTGTTAAGATTTCTAGAACGTTTTTATCTCATGTTTTGTTTTTGTTGCTGTTTTTAAAGGTTCCAGTTTATTTGAATAATAATTTAATAAACCTTTAATAATTTATTCTCGCAATCGAATATGGGCTTTTCACATCTGGTAGGGACATTTCAAAAAGTAATGGAAATTTATGTAATTAGAAGACTGCTGTCTAAAAAACATCCTGCTAATAATAATAATAATAATAATAACAATATTTCATCGTCAATGGAGGAGTTCCAGACGCAGCAGACCTGCATTTTTAACCTCTAGGGGGCGCGCTAGCACAGTGTCATCTATCAACATTAAATGGATATTTTGTGTTTTAATATCAACACAAAATGTTGTAGCTTGTAGGATGTTTTATCAAAATGCTACTAGGAGTGTGTGTGTGTGTGTGTGTGTGTGTGTGTGTGTGTGTGAAACTGGGAGCTGTGCCCATTGACTCTTTTTGGGCCATTCTGGTTTTTACCTAAGCCAGAAAAAGGGCACTGGATTAATGGTTGTAATTATCAGGCAATTCCAATACTAGCCTGATAATAATAATAATAATAATAATAATAATAATTTGTTTTGTAATGATCAGATGTTTGAAACATACAAATATTCCCCACCTCACATTAACATGTGGAGTATGGGATCCACCCTCATCACCCCCACCTTGCATTTCTGGATGACCTTAAATATGTCTAATAAGACACACCAGTGAGGCGTAGCTGTGCAAGACTGGCCCAAAAGAAATTCAGCATTCAGCCTTTGTTTGAAATAACAGCACTCCGGCTCTTTCTGTTCTGGGTCACAACCTTGACACATCGGCTGTTTTGAGAAACAACACTCACTGGCAATGTTGTGGGCACGTTTTCCGAGGCGGTTCAAAACAAAGCTTCCTCTCAGGGACATTTGGAATAAACACCAGTCAGAAACCTCTATCTCCCGGGGAAAAAACGGTGAACCGGTCCTCTTCTGTTCATTTTCTTTATCCCTGGTCTTCAGGAGCTTCATTAACAGTAGCTGTTGGACTGGTTGCCGACAGCTCTGCATGGACATGAGGGGGCAGTAAGGGCATGACTCAGTTCCCTCATACTGAGAAGTCATGTCGTTCTCCTGACAGCCCACAATCGAGAACAGTAGGGTGAGAAGATGCTATAATAAACATGTGACAAAGTCATAGGCCTCGAAGGCTCACTGATGCTGCCCATAGATGATCGTTGTGTGCGGCTATATATATATTTATATATTTATATATATACAGAAATATCTAATTAATTCTGGGAAATGCCCACGTTCACCCCTGACCTATTAGAGGCATGACGCTTTGCAGTTTCGAAATGGACACATTTGGAAACCTCCAAGATGTTTGTGTAAGGGAACATTCATTATAGTCTCAGAAGGAGACTCCCAGTTGCAGTGTGTTACCCAACAAAGACCCAGCCCTGAAAGAATGACTGACAGCCTGAGACTAAAGACATTAGCTAACTCTACTGGGACGTATACCCTCTACATTTGGAACTCGTATGATGAGGCTCAGTAAAGCCAAAAGCATTGGTTAACTGCCAAAGTTTCAAGAGAAACTAAAACATTAGCATAGTGATGAATCCTGTATTAATAGCGTATATGCCAGCGATGGCGCAAATGGACTGAAATCAGCTGCGGTACAAGGCATGCAAGGCAAGCCTATTTAGCATCACCATATTTACTCAGGACGTCCCGATCAAGTTATACCACTGGATAGGATTGGGACATGCCTAATATTTACATTTTTAAGATTATACGTCAACAATCTTTAATATTTGTCTATATAATCGAATTATTCTACAGCATTCATTAGATACTACACCAGCTGGTTTCATTAAAAGTTCAGTTACTTCACTGGTACCTGGCCTGCCATCATCCAACAACATAAATCGCAAAAATCGCAAAGCTCCAAACACCCCTGGAATTAATAATCGAGTTATTAAACACCAGTAATCTGAATCATCTGATCATGGATGCCTGCATAGTATGATCCTCTCCACTTTACTACACTTTACATTTTTGAGTATTCTAACTATTCGGACCAGCTCTACAGAAATCTGTCATAGTAACACAGTATTTTTTGCTCCTGGGCTCCCCCTACAGGTGAGAAGTGTAATTCACTTTTACTCCACTGCTGTAAATACAAATCACGCTTTAAGCGCCCCCTCATGGACAGTTGTACATTCACGATCAAGCTCCACAGCTCCAGAAGCTGCATCTGAAGGTAGAGAAGCATGTGGGCTGAGGCGGTAGAGTAATACTACAGGATTTTACACTAATATGACTCTATGGGTTCTGCGGCTTTCTACAGCAGTTCTGGAGAGAGGTTCTCCTCCTGCAGCTCCACCACCAAAGCTCCATAGTGCAGTAGCAGCAGCAGCGCTCCGGCCCGGAGTGGGAATGACAGAGACGCCGTTCTCCCTGTTAGGGAGTCAGTGGAGCATCAGTAGGATCCTGATATTGCAAGGTTGAAGTGCTACCACCGTCGATAAAGGTTGCAATAATCGTCTCCGGAAATATCTGTTTTAGGGTATCACACAGTATACAGTATTTCACCATTATTATTATTATTATTATTATATCTATAATAATAATAATTATAATAATAATAATATCAGATACAGTGACCCTTACATGAACGACAACAGAAGGTTTGTATCTATGTAGTAATGGAAGTATATGTAAATGTCTCCCTTTTGATATTAAAATAAATAAGAAAATTACAAATGAGGTGGAGCTTTTTTAAACTTTCATATCTGGCTAACGAATATTATCAATATTGATGAATCTGCAGGTTATTTTCTCCATTGATCAATTGACTGGTTTACAAATCTTTAAAATAAAACAACATTGGTGGAATCCTCTGTTTGGTGGCATTTTTAATACCAGTGTTAAGCAAATGTACACGGTATGATAACCATCAATTTTCATATCATGGTATACCAGAAAGTCATATACACATCCACTGGTCTGCTCATCATGAAATGTGGACAATATATAAAGAACACCTGCCAGATTTACATTATGTCAAAAAGTGAAAAACATCTCAGTCAAATCTTATATAACGTATTTCTTATTTTATTTGTAAATACATTGTTAAAGCACACTATGCGGACAAAAGTATTGGGACACCTGCTCATTCACTGTATCTTCTGAAATCAAGGCTATTAAAAAGAGCTGATCCAGCTTTTGTTGGAGTAACTGTCTCTACTGTCCAGAGAAGAAGAGTTTCTACTACAGTTTGGAGGAGCATTGCTGTGAGGATTTGATTGCATCCCACGACAAGAGCATTAGGAAGGCTGGTTATATACTCCTATACTGCCTGTAAGCATAACTGACGTACCAGAGAGTTAAACCAAGCGTGCCCCCTCACCCACACACTGGTCATTTTGGAGCATTTCTATTGGTCCGTTCATCATGAAATGTGGACAATATGTAAAGAACACCTGCCAGATTTACATTATGTCAAAAAGTGAAAAACATCTCAGTCAAATCTTATATAATGTATTTCTTATTTTACATTTCAAATACATTTAAAGCACACTATGCGGACAAAAGTATTGGGACACATGCTCATTAACTGTCTCTACTGTCCAAAGAAGAAGACGTTCTACTAGATTTTGAAGGAGCATTGCTGTGAGGATTTGATTGCATCCCACGACAAGAGCATTAGGAAGGCTGGTTATATACTCCTATACTGCTGTAACCCTACTGTCAATTTCTGCAAGCAAAGGCAGATCATGTCTACTCCTCAGCTGCAGGGATCTACAGTTCAGTCAGCACTGCGTGAGTCTGCTTCTCAGTAGGATGCCCTCATTTTTCCATTCATAGCTTCCTGAAGTGACACACTTATGATATGATCCGACCCTACACCAGCAATTACACACCACCACAGGCAAAGAAACCACCCGAAGATAAAAAGAGGGCTCTGCAGTGTAATTTTACATAAGGCTGTACGCCCATATGGCCCATGCGAATTACAGAGGGAGCAAAAGGTCAGCCTCCTTTTTGCCGATCAGGTGTTTTCATAGGGATCCTGCCCCTGTTTACGGAGCCATAAAACACGTCTACCTGAGGTTCAATAAATAACCACGGGTTTCACCCTGTAACTCAAGGGTGTGCGCTAATTTACGCCGCCTCTTCATGAGCACAAAAGCAGCGCACTAACGAAATGAGTAAGGATTTACTGGAGCAGCAGGAGCACTTAGCTTTAATCAAGTGTGGGAACAAGAAACTTGAACTCTTGCGTTTGACTAAACACTCGTTTAGGCTAATGCTCTGCATGGGCGTAGCACAGAACTGCGGTAATCTGCAGTCAGTTATTTCTGACCTGGCTTCCGCACGCTCACCACCGTCTGTCTCCCGGCCTACTCGTCGTACCGAAGCACCTCGTGGTAATGACATAATGACAAGGTATGAAAAATACCACAGAACAGCGTAGGACCGACTGTAAGGGCCTTGTTGCTTTGGTGCCTGCTTGACCATGGCTGGGGAACATCGAAATCATGTTCTTGTCATGGACGGCTCACACAGACACACACACACACACACACACACTACCAATAACAGGCCATTTCTCAGCAGGCCTTTGTGCAGCTCAGGGCTGCCCAAAGTGTGGCCCATGGGGCAAAGCTGGTCTGTAAGCATAACTGACGTACCAGAAAGTTAAATCAAGCGTGCCCCTCACCCACACACTGGTCATTTTGGAGCATTTCTATTGGTCCGTTCATCATGAAATGTGGACAATATGTAAAGAACACCTGCCAGATTCACATTATGTCAAAAAGTGAAAAACATCTCAGTCAAATCTTATATAATGTATTTCTTATTTTGCTGACAAAAGTATTGGGACACCTGCTCATTCACTGTTTCTTCTGAAATCAAGGGCATTAAAAAGAGCTGATCCAGCTTTTGTTGGAGTAACTGTCTCTATTGTCCAGGGAAGAAGGATTTCTACTAGATTTTGGAGGAGCATTGCTGTGAGGATTTGATTGCATTCAGCGACAAGAACATTAGGGAGGTCTATAGGGAGCCATTTCAGTCACAGCCATGGTGTGAACGATCACAGGTCATGGCCGATCACGCTGAAACCTGGTCAATTGCTCGGTATACCTCTAACTGTGTGTGTATATATATATATATATATATATATATATATATATACACACACACACACACACACACATATATATGTGTATATGTGGACAATAGGGATACACCGATCCGGCTTGTTCAGTTACGATAACGATACATAAACTTTGCATATCGGCTCGAAAACAGCCCGATACCATTGCTGTATTAATATACCTTATACCTCACCATGTGAAAGAGACTTCAGGCATCAGGATTGACTTAATTACTTTATATAACAAATTAATACACAGATATAATCATACTAAATTGCCATTTGTCATTTATTTATTTGCACATTAAGTGCCGTCTCACACCAACAAATTAAAGTAAAAGGATCGGTTCCATGGATCAGCCTAATTATCCGATACCCGATCCAGTTAATTTTGTTAATATCATGACCGATATCCGATCCTAATATCGGATCGGTGCATCCCTAGTGGACAGTGCACCTCGAGTCCAGTCACGCTCTCCAGTGGACTGACTGGAGGAATGTGAGGGTGAAATGGCCAGTGAGCGCTCCGTCTGCACAAACAGAATGGCACAGATGAGGTGCTGCTGTGCAAACACCAATACTGTGGTTTTCCTGTCACATGCATCCTGCATATGCATGCGTCTGAGAGAGCGAGGGGAAGGGAGGGGTGGGTGGCTGCTCTTTCACGCCGTACTTCTGAACGGGCCTCGTCAATGAGAATGACTGTTATTGGTCAGTGTGATACTCAGTGAGGAAAAATTAGGCGGACGGCCAAACACACACCCTCACCCTCACACACACACACACACACACACACACACATTACACTCTGCTGTGCTACGGCTGTACTCGCTTTCATCTGCTGAACTAGACTCTAGCTTGTTTCTGCAGCAGGAGAAGCTTAAACGATGAGCTCTCTCACAGCACAGGCATCCAATCCTGGTGTTTTTTACACAGAAAAGATGCTTTAAAGAGCTTATTTAATAAAACCCTGATTATTATAAGTATTATATTATACTTCTGTAATGAAGGCATCTGTAAACACTGTTAGAGGAGTCAGAGCGTGCCGATCCCTCTGCAGTCCATATATGGAAACTAAGCTGTGAAAAACAGGCTGTTTTGAATCTGCTGTTTTTGTGATGTCACCAAAACCGAAGCTTTTACATACAGTCGAGCATAAAAATGTGGAAGTCCTGTTTCATCCACACGCATTGTTGATTTTCTATATGAAAATAAGTCAAATCATTTAAATAAAAAATTAAATAAAAAATCTTTTTTTCTGTTTTTTGGCTGAATTTCATAAATTGGACAAGTGCCAAATAATAATTAACTATAATTAACTAAATGTGCCATAATCTTTGCACATGCCGAATTCCATGCTAGCGCTTTTCCAATATATTAAATAATGCGAGTCAGCAGTAATCGTGCTGTAAACCCATCAGAAGTGTGTCTCTGTAGTGGATGTGACCTTAATTAACGACCTTAAACCATCAACAATACATGGGGTTTGAGGAGGGTGTCCAAACTTTTGCATACAACTGTATTTTTGACTATTAAGCCCCGCCCACTCATACTAAAAATGTTAGATATGGACCCTTTAATGTGAATGAACGTCATGCAGGTGGTCAAGAGCATGTGTATGTGTGTGTAAGCTGGACTTCAGGCCCCGCCCACTCACACTGAAGCCAATCAGAGCAGAGCTCATTTACATATCTGTTTTAAAGGAACAGTAACAAACATCTCGTTTTGATTTCTTTTTTTTCTTTTTCTTTTTTTTTTTGGGGGGGGGGGGTGTCACCAAAACACAAAGTTATATAGCCTACAGTAGTTTAGGCCCGCCCAATCACAACGAAGCCAATCAGAGCAGAGCTCATTTACATATCAGTTTTAAAGGGACAGTTACAAACGGCTCATTTTGAAATCTACTTTTTGTGATGTCACAAAAGCACAAGTCATTTACATACATCCAACCATTCAGCCTACAGTAGTTCAGACCCAGCCAATCAGAGCAGAGCTCATTTACATACCAACTTCAAAGGCACAGTATCAAACAGCTTGTTTTGAAGTCACTGTTTCTTTTAATGTGACAAAAATCGAATAATTTACATAGATACATTAACCCCTTCAGCTCCCAGCAGTTCGATGCTGCTGAAGCCAATCAGAGCAGAGCAGAGCAGAGCTCATTTACATATCAGTTTGAAAAAAGGCACAGTAACATGAGGCTTTGATGTTTGGGTGTTGTTTAATGTGACATACTAATAATACATTAACCCTTCAGCTGACAGCAGATTGATGCTCAAGCCAATCAGAACTAAGCTCATTTACATATCGAATCTTAAAGGCCGTCCCAAAACTGGACCCCTGGGTTTGGGTATGGGCCCTTTAATGTGAATGAACGTCATGCAGGTGGTCAAGCGTGCGTGCATATGTGAGTGCGTGCATATGTGTGTGCGTGCGTGCGTGCATATGTGTGTGCGTGCATATGTGCGTGCAGCCAGGCTGCTGTCACTCACCCAGCAGGAGCAGCTTCACCTCTCGCGCCGCTTTCTCTCCATCCTCGCGCAGGTTCTTGTCGATCATTTTCGACCTCTCCGCGGCCGCCTTGTCCTCGGCGCTCACCGTGCAGCCCATCGTCACCGAGCAGGAGCCTGCTTACCCTCCCTCGAGCCAGAAGACACGCGCAGATGTACCGGGAGAAACCCCAAACACGCGCAACAACACCGAAACGCACGCACGCGCGCTCGCTCGCTCGCGGCGTGGTGACGACAATATCACACAAGTTTCACGCGTGAGCTCGCTCGCGGTGCTCCATCAATCGATTGGCAGCGAGTGAGTGTGTGTGTGAGTGTGTGTGCGCGCGCACACTCAAAGTTGCCGCGAGGCGATTCCGCACTGATCAATACGCTTTATCAGCAGCCCGCGCGCCCCGGCGAGTGTCACTAATCCACTGACAGCCACATCCAGATGTTGGAGAGAGAGAGAGAGTGTGTGTGTGTGTGTGTGTGCGCGCGTGCCTCTCACTCACACGTCCACTCGCATACAAACACACGCGATGCGCGCGCGCTCGAGCTCAGACGGTCTCGGGCATCGACGTGACCGCGCGCAGAGAGAGATCAGCCACGAGAGCGGAGGAGAGCGGAGCACTCGCTAAACGCACGGCATCGTAATCCAAACGTGCCCCCTGTAGAACAGCCCTCCGAGCCCACCAGCCCACCAGCTCCGCACTGCCACGCCCGCAGCGCCTCGCAACTTCTGCGGAATAAACAGCGCGAGACTCCGGAGCGCCTCGCCTGGACCCTCCTACCGCTCATCCACACCCGCGCCGCCTGCTGGCGGACCGAGGGAACTGCAGCCAGCTACTCCTACACACTCGGTCGTTGCCCAGTTTAAAGGGGAAATCCACCCACGTGTTAAAAGTGCAGAAGCTGAAATTTTGGCACGATGTAAACTAAAGGCATTTGGATGGTTTGATGGGAGGGGTGAACTTAACGAGCCAGATTTTGCTCGCAAGATTTGCTCTAAAGATTGCTCGAGACATTTTTTACAGAAATATTTCATTTCAAGCCTCGTATCTCCAAAAGACAATGCTAAGAAAATGCTTTCTTGACTTTAAATAGAAGTCAACGTAGAATTATTTAAATCTGTGTCATTTGGGAGCATTTCTATTGGTCCATTTATCATGAATTAGAGCATTTCTATTGGTCCATTTATCATGAATTAGAGCATTTCTATTGGTCTATTTATCATGAATTAGAGCATTTCTATTGGTCCATTTATCATGAATTAGAGCATTTCTATTGGTCCATTTATCATGAATTAGAGCATTTCTATTGGTCCATTTTTCATGAATTAGAGCATTTCTATTGGTCCATTTATCATAAATTAGAGCATTTCTATTGGTCCATTTATCATGAATTAGAGCATTTCTATTGGTCCATTTATCATGAATTAGAGCATTTCTATTGGTCCATTTATCATGAATTAGAGCATTTCTATTGGTCCATTTATCATGAATTAGAGCATTTCTATTGGTTCTATTATTATAATTCATGATTTTGACACAATGTAAAGAAAACAACAGCCAAATTAAAATGATGTCCAAAATGTAAAAACAGCAAATACAGAAAAATGATGTTTATGAGTGATAGAAGCGACCTAATATTATTATTATTATTATTATTATTATTATTATTATTATTTGTCTTTTTAAAAGACTCGTGGCATTGCTACAGAGGTACAGATATGGGTATTTTTTTAAACTCAGCATTACATATAAAGCAGAAGACAATAGTGTAGGCCTGAAAGGAAAATAAAGTGGCTATATCTGTAGTGTGGTCAAGGCAAGGCCTGGGACTGTTCACCACCACTGTGAAGAAATAACAGTGAACCATGTTGCACCACATCCCCTTTGTTTACATCCCAGCGACAGGAAAAACACTGCACCTGTAACCTGTGTGTTTAGATTGAGGAATAAAACGTTTGATGCACTTTAACAGATTCAGAAACTCCTTTTATCCATCTTTTCATGTTTCCATAGCAACGACATCTGTGAAATTGTTTATAGAAAAGAAACAGATGTTTCTCAGATTCACCCTGAAGACTGTTTTAATAAACAATCACAGCTTTTTTCCATCATCAGTGTGTTTGAGTACTCAGTTCTGCGCAGAACTCCGTGTTAGAGGCTGTAATAGAGCATCATACTTCAGCCAGGCTAAAGTACGGCCTCTGTGCTTTTCGGCTGCGACAGGAGAAGTCCATTTATCCTCACATTAATTTAAAACACTATTTTACACATCATTGCACAGATTAATCAGAAATGTACTATATATTACATTACATATATATGTACTATATACACATATATACAAAATATTATATAATAAATATTTTATTGACAATATTATGCTGACATTTGCTCTTCGGCTCTATGCCAGTAATCAATGAAGGCCTGTTTTCAGCATATTTAATTGCATGCAGATATTTGTATGCATTTAGGTGGAAAAGCTGAATTGTGTTTTGCAGATTGTTGAACAACAGTTGTAGCGAACACTTCTGCATTGATTTTATTTATTTTAAGTTATTAACTGGGTGTGTCAGTCAAAATATGTACTTTATGTAATATGTAACTACTTCAGGAATCAAATACTGAGAAATTGATTAATATTGATCACAATAATCAATAAATACTGAGGAATTACTGTAATACTATACAGGCACACTTCATAATGGTAACTATTATTAATAAAGGTAACCAGTAATAATAAGGTGCTCAGTGGAATTCACCCAAATCGCCAAAGAGACTTAAAAAAAGTGAATCGTTGGCGCCCCCTGGTGTTCGTAAATGTTTTGTAATTAGAAATGTTGGTCTGGACCTGCCTGTAAAAGAACACCAACATTACATACATTTACAACTGCAGACTGTAATTCCTACAGTGACAGTGGAAGCCAAGAGAAAATAGTAATAAATAAATAAGATCTGGACCAAAATAAATAAATACTAATATATATATATATATATGGGAGACAAAAAAAATCCACAGATACAGATTTAAAAACAAATATATATTTTCCTTTATTGCCAAACTAATCCAGTCCTGCTATTTACACTATACAAGCTAGATGCGAACATTAGATACGCAGGGTTAACACTTATATACATCACGGCGTTTACCAACAGCAGTAGCACAAAATAAATCATGAACAGTTTTAAGAGAAATCATGTAAGAGGAATTGTGCAGTAGTCTGAAAGAGAAAGCAGCTCCCTAAGAAAATACAGAAGCAGCAATTTTGTCTCAACTGCATATAAATTGATTTGAGTTAATTTGACGACCTTGGCGACCCTCGGGCCTGATGAACGTGAATGAAAAGACAGCGGCTGTAAAATAATCAGTTTGAAAGTGAAACTACAGCGATTTAAGATCCAGTGAACTGAATTACAATAAAAGATTTAAAATTGATTAAAATTCTTAAATAGAAAGATAATATAATCAGTATAGCTTCATTAGCACTACTGGGTAAATCAAATAGGTAGTCTTTTCATGATTTGTATAGTTACACCAACATTTTCAATACTAAAACTGTGCAAATACTGTAAAATACTGTGCATTAAAATTGTATATATAATTTTAAAAAGCATACAGACGTTCGTGTACATGGTTAACTGTCTAACGAGTATGAATGATGGTGAGGACTGCTAATTTGATTCTTGGACACCTGGATCTGGAAGTAGTCTTTAATCTCTACTGCTTTCACATTCAGGAGGAATATTCTAGTTCAGTGCTTAAAATTTCATCTCAAATCTTACAGTAATGGGCTCGGGTTTTTAGTGTGGGCCAAGGTTAGCTAGGTAGCTAGCCAGCCATCTTGGGCCAATGCTGGACGTTCCCATTCTCTAGTACTCTTTATTATGATAGTTCCATCTCCACACAGGATCCCCATACAGGATCCCCCCCACAAAGGATCTTCCCACAAAGGATCCCCATACAGGATCCCCACACAGGATCCCCCCCACAAAGGATCCCCCCACAGGATCTCCCCACAAAGGATCCCCATACAGGATCCCCATACAGGATCCCCCCACAAAGGATCCCCACACAGGATCCCCACACAGAATCTCCCCACAAAGGATCCCCATACAGGATCCCCACACAGAATCTCCCCACAAAGGATCCCCATACAGGATCCCCACACAGGATCCCCCCACAAAGGATCCCCCCACAGGATCTCCCCACAAAGGATCCCCATACAGGATCCCCCCACAAAGGATCCCCATACAGGATCCCCACACAGAATCTCCCCACAAAGGATCCCCATACAGGATCCCCACACAGAATCTCCCCACAAAGGATCCCCATACAGGATCCCCACACAGCACATTTCTTGTGTAAGTGTTAAAATGTGTTCAGGGTTTTAGAAAGTACAGCATGGTTTTCTGAAACGTAGCTAGCTAGTGCTAGCGCTCCAGCATGGTTTTCTGAAACGTAGCTAGCTAGTGCTAGCGCTCCAGCATGGTTTTCTGAAAAGTAGCTAGCTAGTGCTAGCGCTCCAGCATGGTTTTCTGAAACGTAGCTAGCTAGTGCTAGCGCTCCAGCATGGTTTTCTGAAAAGTAGCTAGCTAGTGCTAGCGCTCCAGCATGGTTTTCTGAAACGTAGCTAGCTAGTGTTAGCGCTCCAGCATGGTTTTCTGAAAAGTAGCTAGCTAGTGCTAACGCTCCAGCATGGTTTTCTGAAAAGTAGCTAGCTAGTGCTAGCGCTCCAGCATGGTTTTCTGAAACGTAGCTAGCTAGTGTTAGCGCTCCAGCATGGTTTTCTGAAAAGTAGCTAGCTAGTGCTAACGCTCCAGCATGGTTTTCTGAAAAGTAGCTAGCTAGTGCTAGCGCTCCAGCATGGTTTTCTGAAAAGTAGCTAGCTAGTGCTAGCGCTCCAGCATGGTTTTCTGAAAAGTAGCTAGCTAGTGCTAGCGCTCCAGCATGGTTTTCTGAAACGTAGCTAGCTAGTGCTAGCGCTCCAGCATAGTTTTCTGAAAAGTAGCTAGCTAGTGCTAGCGCTCCAGCATGGTTTTCTGAAACGTAGCTAGCTAGTGCTAGCGCTCCAGCATAGTTTTCTGAAAAGTAGCTAGCTAGTGCTAGCGCTCCAGCATGGTTTTCTGAAACGTAGCTAGCTAGTGCTAGCGCTCCAGCATAGTTTTCTGAAAAGTAGCTAGCTAGTGCTAGCGCTCCAGCATAGTTTTCTGAAAAGTAGCTAGCTAGTGCTAGCGCTCCAGCATGGTTTTCTGAAACGTAGCTAGCTAGTGCTAGCGCTCCAGCATGGTTTTCTGAAAAGTAGCTAGCTAGTGCTAGCGCTCCAGCATGGTTTTCTGAAACGTAGCTAGCTAGTGCTAGCGCTCCAGCATGGTTTTCTGAAAAGTAGCTAGCTAGTGCTAACGCTCCAGCATGGTTTTCTGAAAAGTAGCTAGCTAGTGCTAGCGCTCCAGCATGGTTTTCTGAAACGTAGCTAGCTAGTGTTAGCGCTCCAGCATGGTTTTCTGAAAAGTAGCTAGCTAGTGCTAGCGCTCCAGCATGGTTTTCTGAAACGTAGCTAGCTAGTGCTAGCGCTCCAGCATAGTTTTCTGAAAAGTAGCTAGCTAGTGCTAGCGCTTCAGCATAGTTTTCTGAAATGTAGCTAGCTAGTGCTAGCGCTCCAGCATGGTTTTCTGAAACGTAGCTAGCTAGTGCTAGCGCTCCAGCATGGTTTTCTGAAACGTAGCTAGCTAGTGCTAGCGCTTCAGCATAGTTTTCTGAAACGTAGCTAGCTAGTGCTAGCGCTTCAGCATAGTTTTCTGAAATGTAGCTAGCTAGTGCTAGCGCTCCAGCATGGTTTTCTGAAACGTAGATAGCTAGTGCTAGCGCTCCAGCATGGTTTTCTGAAACGTGTGGGCTAAAGCTAAGCAAAAAAAAGCTAAGGTGGCCATTCTCTTCGATCCATCTGAAAGAAGAGATTAGATTTTGGAGGAGCAGATCTCGTATAAGCTCGATGTATAACTGACTTGTAAATGGAGCCGGCATTGAGCGACTTTAAAAACACTGAGTAAGTGAACAGCCATTTCTCCTCACTAATTGTAACTCACACCACTAATCCAGTCGTACACCACGTCGTTTAACAAGTACATTTTCAGATTACTTTACGCAAGTACCAAAAAGTATTCATTCACATTAAACACTAGAAAGCAGCACAGGTGCACCCAGGCAAGTGGTGAAGGTGGAGCGAGCAAGCTCCGAATAGAAATGAGTGGAAACACTGAAGGTTTGTCTACACCGACTGAAATACGTCTTCGGACTTATTCACACATTAAATTTCAGAGCTTTCTTTTAATATCAGTAAAATTCAGTTGTTGCAATGGAATCAACATCAGCTCAGAGGATCCTAGTTCATTCCAGAGACACTCGCTGGCTCAGACTTCTGTACAGTGGTGGCGACAAGAACCAGGGATCATAATGTCTACATCACAACTGTAGCCATTATTGACTATCCAAAACCACAAGCACATCTACATGAATCTACGGGATACCCTTGCTTAACCTGGTTGACTAACTTAGCTTATGACCACTTGAGCTTGAAGGTTTAGCTGGTCTACCAGTGTGACCATGCAACGACCAGTGACTAGCACGACCAAACTGGTTGACCAGCCTGATTAAGCCTGACCATGCAGGTCCACCAGTATGACCAGCTTGCTAATCATCAAAACTACACTCTAAACTGCTTCACCAGCTCTGACCATCTTGCTTTTTTTGGGGGGGGGGGGGCTGGATGACTAGCTTTCGTCCAGACAAGGTCAACTTCGACCATGTAAAAAAACCAGCTACCAGAAGTCGGTCATGAGGGGCTCCAAGTGGCTCAGGAGGTCTAATGTACTACCACTACGGCCTGGGTGTTGCGAGCTCGAATCCTGAGCCATGGTGCTCTGCCATCAGCAATTGGCCGTGCTCTCGCCAAGTAAGTAGCCGGCTCTTGATGCAACACTGGTTGGTGTGTAGGAGCTGGGGACCCAGCGTCCAGGCAATGCCGCATCGGAGGCGGTGGCTGGCTTTGCCTGTGTCAGTCCTTACCCTCCTAGTGTCTGGAGCATTGCTAGTGCTGGGGGTGGGCAACGACAAGTGGGTTAATTCGCAGTAGCTGGATTTTTCAGAAGGCTGTAACATTGATGATGGCAAATAAAGGATAAATCTGATTATCTGAACACTCTACATGTACCATGAATGTATTCTTAAAAATGTTTTAGGCCAAAATCTCAAATTTAATGATGTTAAAACAATATGCCAGACATCAGACAAATGCTTAATAACCATTTCAGGTAATAACAACAGCTGTTACTGTTGTGTTATTGCTTTGTAATTCAGGGGCATTGAACGGATTCTCTAAACCACCACTGTGAACAGCTCTGACATGACACGTTTCTCTAGAAAGATCATGTCACACCAAACATACTCTGACTGTTTTGTAACATCTTTAAGATATCTCGATTTTGAGACCTAAGATATTTATTATTTCGAAAATTCTGAAATTTGGAAAAATCTGTGGAATTCACCTACCTTAAAGCCACCGATGCTTTCACCAGATTTGACCATAAACATAGACTCACTTTATTTATGGATTTGAACATTTGAATATTTCACAGAGAACACGATCATATGGTTAAATACACTCTACACTCTCACGTGATTTAAAAACTCATCTAGTCAATTAAAAAAAAACATTATACACCTCAATAAATACATGTTAACTTATTGTTTATCTCAGTATGAACAAATCACTGCCGCCCCCTGCTGTGCGCACTGTAGAGGCAGGATGAACGTGTATATATTTATATATAGCCTACCTTATGATAAATAATCAATCAATCTCAAACTGCAGAGCGACAGCTTTGGCACATTGAAATACTACAGCGAAATTTACTCCACTACAGATCAACCCAACAGCGGGACCGACTACGGGATACTGGCAGTAGGTGTAATGGCTGGTTTGATCCACTGTGATGAACAGAGATGAGACTCGAGCACCACAGACCTGTTTCTCTGACAGCTACTGTAAAGTGTGTCCACTTGATTTGCCCAAACCATAAACGCTCAGGATAAGTGAATGCTGCCTTTGAGAGTGAAAGGCACTACAAATAAACTGACCAGTCTACCCGTTCAACAGCAGACCTAATAAAAAATAGAAATTGGGATCATTCTGTGCTTCTACTGTACAAAGTATTTGCTCTCAGTGTTACAAAACTGAAAAGAATATGACTGGCTTTCTACAGAACTAGCTGTAGATCAAGAGCACGCTTTGGCCTGAAAGCAAAGGGAGGAAGGATGAAGAAGAGGAGAGAAGAGTAGCTTGAGTCACCGCAGAGCTGTTGGACATGTTGGACAGGTGAGGTGAGATGCACTAGCCATCAGAAATGCTAATACTGAATCATCAGAGAACCACTCGACAATGGCACGACTGACACTATATGTCCAAATGTCTGTGGACACCTCTTATCCAAAGAATGCACCATTGCTGGCACAGATGTGCGAATAGAATAGGACTCTCTGGAGCAGATAACCTGAACCTAACCTGAACCCATTGGCATCATGCTGCCTAATGCCAGGCGTGGGCTAGAGGGGTATAAAGCCCGCCAGCATAAGAGCTGTGGAGCAGTGGTGGAATGAAAGAAGGTGCTCCATCTAGTACTTTTGGGATGAGTTGGGGAGGTGACCATCCCACATCCCTACTGGTTGCTGAATGCAATCAAATCCTCAAACTGTGCTCCTCCAAAATCTAGTAGAAAGCCTTCCTCCCCAGACAGTAGAGACAGTTACTCCAACAGAAGCAGGATCAACTCTTTTTTTAATGTCACTGACTGATTGAAGAAATAATGAATGAGAAGGTGTCCAAATACTTTTGTCCATATAGTGCATGTACCGTGTAGTTCTCTGGATGTTTCTTATCACTGGAGGGGTAGTGCATCCTCCTCACTAGAGGCTCCCAACCCAGTCCTCAAGAAGCTTCACGGGGTCCACATTTCATTCGATTCCAGCTTCCAATGTGCTGCTGGCCTGGTTCAGGTTAGTTTGCCGTTTTGTGAGCTGGCAGGATACCACTTTTTTGTTTCTGATACCAGTACTGATGTTGAAATCTTAAGCATCAGCCAATTTATTCATTTTTATATTCTTATTTCATGAAATTCTTAAGATCTAAATGTCTGCCACCATACTTAAACTACCCAATAGATTACAGTGTGATGGTTTTGGAAAGATACGTGACGGAATCGGTTCTGGTACCATCCATACCAATATGCCATCTCTAGCATTGACATTTATGGAATTTGACAGATGCTCTTGTGTAGAGCCACTTACTATTTTAGCCTTACTACAGCAGTAGATGAGGACTGTATTGTTGAGTATAGCTTCTCATAGGCTGGTGCAGCATTGCTACCTACTACACTATACCAAGCACACACTGGAAGCTGGAACTGGGCAAAAAATGTGCATCTCGAGGACCAGGCTGGGAAACTCTACACCATACTAAAACCAGATAATTAAAAAAAAGGAAAAACCAGACCCTCCATCCCAACTCCTGATATGTCCTCAACTCTTCCTTAACACACTCATCACATTAGAACACTCAGAGAGGTCAGAGATGGTCCCCTAGTGGCCACCTGCAGCATTGCTGCTCCCTGTTATCCAGTCGATGACGATAAAGCTCAGACTCATGATCATAAACAAAACACCCAATCCGGCGAAACAGGCAGCCTGAGAGAGAGACAGAGGAAGAGAGAGAGGGAGACTGGTGAGCTGGTTGACTCCAGTAGAGGCTGGTACTGTGGATTAGTCAAATTGTCAACAACACAGCAATACACATGCAACCAGGTGCCTTCAGGTATCAGCCTTCAGTTATCTCCTGCCTGTTGGGTCTGATAGCTTGTAAAAGCTTTATTTCATGATTGGCTACATCACTTGAAATCCACAAAGCAGGCCCAATGCATACAGAAGCTCATACTGAACATCCATAGGCAAGAGTACATCAGAGAAGAGATGCTCACCAGGATTTTGGGTGTAGAGCGCGTGGGCTCTTCATCTTTGGGAACGATGCGGATGTAAAAGACAGCAGGGAAGATGAAGATGAGGCAGGGAGCGGATGTGGCACCTGAAAGAGGAATTGCTTATTCAGTACTGATGTCCAGTGCCATATCTGTAGCCAGCACCTGGCTTAGCAGATCAAGAAACATTAGGAGGCAACCGAAACCATCTGTTCATATTGCTGAGATGTTTCTCATGGTTCAGCTTGGTCCAGCTCACACTGTGGCATTTAAATGGTAGGGAGGTCCAATCTTATCTGCAAGGGGTTGGTGTGGCTACAGGTTTTCAATCCAAACAGCCAGCAGCACACCTGATTGCACTTGTTTAATGAATTAGCCAGTCTTCAAACAACTGGTCACATGTGCTACAGATGCCTCCATGATGTGAGTGTGAATTTTACAGATGTTCTGCATTAGCTTCTGCATTATATTCAGTCGTCAAATCTTTTATAGCAACTACCTAGCAACCCCCTGGGACGTCATAGCATCTGCATTGCAACCACTAAATAAATCCATAGCAACCACCAAGCAATACTATAGCAATCATCTAGCAACCACCTAGCAAACTCATGGTAACCACTTAGCAACTCCACAGTAACCATCTGGTATACCATCGACCATATATGGCATTTAAATGTAATATTGATGATGTTTTTGATGATGATAATGATTATTATTATTATTATTATTATTATTATTATTATAAGAAGTGATAACTCTTGACGGTACACCAGTGTCCATATGCTGGCGGACACCCCTTGCATTCGGCTACTTTAGGCTGCACTCATTGCTGTCACAGATGTGCAAATGCACACACACAGCTTGTCTAGTCCCTGTAGAGAAGTACTGCCAATAGAATAGGACTCTCTGGAGCAGATCAACATGAACCTATTGGCATCATGCTGCCTAAGGCCATGCGTGAGCTAGAGGGGTTTTAATAGGGCAAGACAGGTCACATTCACACTTGAGAATGATGAGAACAACTGATTTCAATTATAATTATTTAAAGTCAAATTTAAAGTAATTATGTTAGGTGTAGAATTTTATTTTAGATAAGATAATGTATTAATCCTATAGTGGGAAAATCCACACTGTTCAATGAAAATGTTCAATGAAGCTACGGTAAAACACTAATATAAGCATATGTAATAACCTAAAAAGGCATGAAATATTTTTTTAAATGCTATTATATATAGTCCTGTATTTTGTAAAATAATCCCACCAAAATTTATTTTAGTATATAATTAATATTATTATTTTTTATGGTCCACTGAAGTTCAGAATTAAAATAAAGGAACCCAATGAATGGACCTCATTGCAAAAAAACTGAAAGTTGTAAATGTACATATGGCATTAGACTGCATAGACAGTAAGACATCCATTTAAATGGAAGTCAAACATAATTCAGTGTGCTGATGAGAAAAGACTGGCGCAACATTGTACTGGCTACCCCCAGTCCAACGATCTTTTTTTTACTATTTCAGGAAAACTTCACAGGACCATCACGGGACGAGCACTCCCTAAAAGCGGTCTTTTGCACCCTTACTCAGGGCTCGTTCTTAGAGCGATTGGAGGGAAAATATTGACAGAGCATCTGCTTTATCGGTTTCAAAACAAGGAGTGGTTACGTTCAAAGTGCTTCTCAAGGCCAGAGACAGAGGCCACATCAGTGTCAACAGACCACCCACATGCACTGAGTGAGGTTTAACAAGCATATAATGCAGCAGGAAATCATAGGGGCATAAATGGTAAAACTGGCATCGTTAGTACTCTTTTGGCACTTATGTACTGCCAGTCATGTTTACCTAATATTTCCTGGACCACACAGGAACTACTGTACCTTGTGGACTTCACACTCCATCATCCGACTAACAGTAAATCTAATATTCTAAAAAAAAAAAAAAATTACATTTAAATTAAAATAACTATGTTGTAAAAATAAGATCTGCAAGTGTGAAGAACATTTTTGAACTTCCACACAGGGCTCAGAGTAGCTCAGCACTGCCACCATGGCCCGGGGGTCGCAAGTTTGAATCCTGAGCTATACCACTTTGTCATCAGCATCTGGAGTCAGAGAGAGCACAACTGGTCGTGGGCTTTCTGGGTGGGTAGATGGCGCTCTCTCCCGTTATCACTCTTAAGCGATGTTGGTCGGCACAGGCGTCTGTTGGTTTTGGCTCAAAAAAGGGACACAGTGCTTTCAGTGTAATTAACTTTTTCACAATTATCACAAATCATGCTTTGAGCGCCCCCTCATGGACAGCGGCAGAGGCATCTGTTGGTGCAGCGGACCTGGCTCAGAGGGGGACACGGCGCTTTCCTCTGAGCACCTCGGCTTCCCCGCAATGCTGCAATGTTGGCAGTTTGAAAAGAGGCGGTGGCTGGCTTCACATGTATTAGAGAAGACATGTGTTAAGGCCTTACCCTCCTAGTTTCGGTAGCACTGCTAGTGCTAGTGGGAGCTACGAACGGGTGGGTTAAATGGCGGTGTACAGTATGTGAGTGTAAGTGTGTGTGTACTGTAAATAACTGTGATGTCTGACCGTTTTAATTCAGTGTACCAGGAGTCATTCACCGTCACTTGATGTTATTATCGTAAATACAAATCGTGCTTTAAGCGCCCCCTCGTGGACAGCTGTCCCTATGCATTTGTTGAGAAGCTGAGAGATACAGAAGCATGTGAACTGAGGTATGGACAGAGTGTGGGTCTGCAAGCACTCACCAATGACCCCAAAGATACCCAGGATGTTCGGGGCGAAGATAACAAGCATGCAGATGAGGGTGAGGAGGGTGACTGCAATGCCAATGTGACGAAGCCAGTTGAAGGTCTTATTGGGGAAGATCATCTGCTGGATGGCTCTGCGCACCTGAGTATTCATAAAAAGGAACAGGGGAGGGGAACTGTTTAGATAAAACTGCATAATAATAATAATAATAATAATAATAATAATCTTTAACTGAAGGCCTTTCACAAGTTCTAGCCCAGTTCTGGCCCAGCTAAACTACAGATTTTTATTTGGTAAAAAAAAAAAAAAACACCAACATTAGAATTAATACAAATAAAAATACGCTGGGATTATTATGTGACTGTATACCCATAACGATATTTAATTTTTTTTAGAATTAGGCTTTACTGTCCAGGTATGTTGGTTTAACAGTGGTTTACAGCAATATTTTAATTTGAATAGTCATATTATTAAACACCTGGATGTTTCATCTTCATGTGATCAATACTGAGTGATTAGTTTAATCTACCTAAACACCTACAACTGAAGAAATGTCTTTAATCATCATTTATAAAATTGAATTTATAGAAATGTAATTTTCCTGTGAGGAAAAAGTTTACACACCCCCACACACATTTATTACTCCTTCAAATGTGAAGAATCAGAACCAGCTGCAGATGATCAGAACATGGTTGAAGAGGATTATTCTGGAGGAGTCTGTCTTATTTAAACCTCAGACGTTTAGTCTGGTCTGCTCTTGATGGTTGAAGTGAGTGGTGAAGAAGATCACCACCATGGCCAGATCCAGAGAGCTCTCTGAGGCCTTCAGAAAGAAGGTTGTAGATGCAGATGTTTACTGTCCACAAAATCATTAACAAGAGCAACAACTGACCAACATGGCAGAGTCAAGACATCCCATCAAGTTCAGCCCAGAAGTAGACCTAAATGTCCTCTCTTACCACAGCAGATGTTACAGTACAGCATCTACCATCACAAAGAGACTAAACCAGTCGGATTTTTATGGGAGTGTGCAAGTAGGAAATCCTTGTTGTCAAAAAAGGCATCAGGGCAAGACCAAGGTTTGCTGGACAACACCTAGGCCTGGACCAGCACTTCTTGAAAAATGTGCTTTGGATAGATCAATCTGGGTAGGATTATCTGGGTAGAAATCGTCATAATTGAATGGGGTGTCTGTCCTATTATTTTCCCATCAATCAATCAGTCCTTCATGAACAATAAATCAGAGGTGAACTTCTGGTGGAACTGAGCAAATCCATTCAGTGTCTGGAGGTCCCAGAGTGCTGCAAACTCACCGGGAACAGGACGATTGGCACGGTCAGCGTGACCGCCGTGAGCACAGCCAGTCGCACACAGAGGATCAAGGTGTCGTAGGGGTCGATTCTGCTGTAGGTGTGCAGCAGCTCAGACTCCACTTTTTCTAAAATGAGAAAAAAACAATGAACATTTCATTCGTTTGTCATGAGCAGAGGCGGCCGACTGTCCCTTATTCTTAGCAAAATTAGCATTGGTAAGAAGACATGGTTGTTTACAAAGTGCACAGGTCAGAGATGGTCAATCATAGCTCACCTTTAAAGGTCAGGTACCCAAAAAGGGCGGCCAGGAAGTACATGGTGTACATAATTAAAATGGAGAGATTTGAGACTTGCTGCATTTTCTTCTGAGAGGCACTGCAATCAGACAGAGGCATCACAGTTATACACAGTACACACACACACACACACACACACACACACACACAGCCACATACACAGAAACATACTGTATACCACCGCTCGGAACTTCCAGAATCTGGAAAAGCAAGACATTTTCAGATTTGCCGATTCCCTGAACCAGTTTAGGAAGTAACACTGTTCGGTGTGAGAGAAAATATGCCCCCTTCTAACATTACTTTCATATGGCTCCTTTGGTTTATATGGAGATTACCCTTTGTCTGTTGGCCTGAAGTGGTGTTTGGTACCTTTGAATATGGTCATTCAATTAACCCTCAAAAGGTGACAACAATCAAGTGGTCATACCGATAACCTTTGTTGTGTGATGATCATCAACCCCCCTCACCCCACCTACTACCCTTCTTCACCCTCACCATCATCCCCCACATACCCTCCTTAAATTCCTCTTAATCATCATCCTTTCCCCTCCCACAGATCCCAATGTATATAAGGTCTTCTCGAAATATACCTAATCAGACTGGATTTGTTTGAACTGGATTTGTTTAGACTGGATTAGTTTAGACTGGATTAGTTTAGACTGGATTCAATTAGACTGGATTAGTTTAGAATGTCCGTGATCAACTAAACTGTGCCCATGTATGATTTTCTGTCTGCATGTGAATAAACTCCATCACTAAAGATCCAGTCTCCTGAATCTGACTCCTGAATCTGACTCCTGAATCTGACTCCTGAATCTGACTCCTGTATGCCAGATTTCTAATAGGTGAGTCCAGAAGCTGATCAGAGCTGCAGCTGGTTCTGGAGTGTCTGAGGTCAAATCCTGCAATGAAATCACTGTAAGCAGATCACATAGATTACACAGCGCTCACAGGGGAACAGTAGGAGACGATTACATTGTTAATTTAACTTCCAAGTTTTCCTAACCTCACGCTATAAACAGACTGCTTCTCCCACACTATAGATCAGACTGGAGTTTCTATAGTGTATGTGTGTGTATTAGCATTAGCCTCCACTCGGTTCTGAATGGGTTCTTCAGTGCTGGTTTATAAACGGAGAAAGGCAAGCGAGCGGTTCTCCGGTTCTCCCGCTGGTAAAACAGAGCATTTCAGTGAGTTTTATAAAGGACCAGATATTATGGTCTGTTTTTAGGTTTCTCTGTAAAATAGCTCCACACTGCAGAAGCTCCACTCCTTTATTTACCTTCTGAGAACGTCCACACTGCTGCCGGCTGGGGATAATGTTCGTTAATGGAAGCATAAGGACATCAGATAGCGCTCTAAACACTGTAGTTAAGACAAAGACGCAAAACTGGAATTAAAATAGCCAGTACCCGATCCATTAAAATATGCTTGGATCAGCCTCAATCCTGAGCCACATGATCGGGATCTACTGTCCTTCCTTTCTCTAACTTTTCTCCTTTTTGTCTTACTTTCTTTACTTTTACTATTTTTTCCTTAAATCTAATTTTTTACCCATTTTCTTCTTTCTAAAGTTTTCCTCACAAACCTTTGTATAGCATATCCATTACAAAAATTACTATTAAATATCATTTGTAATAAAACACATTTTCTTTCTCTAATAACAGCAAATTATTAATCATCTACAGTAGCACTTTGTGTGTAAATCTCACTCCCAGCTTGCCACTCCCCTTTCATGCCAGAGTAAACTGTTAAGTGTGTCTCAAACTCACTTGCGCAGCTCAGTGTAGATGGGCAGAACTTCAGGGTGACATACGAAGGCGAAGGCCAGAATAGGGATGGTGTACGCAGTCTTTGAAAAACAGTAAAAACAACAAAAATGAATGAAATAAAAAAACACCACTGTTTAGTTACTGCTGTGAGTGAGCTACGACTGCAGCATTCAGTACCTGTGAGTTGATGGTGAACATACGAGGAGTGCAGTGGTCATCATCCACCAAGTGCCCATTATCATAGCTGTGCACATGGTCAGTGAACGCTGAGGCATTTGAGTGCAGGTGTGCCGTGGTGCTGTTGGCGGAGAACTCTTCAAATGGACAGGGGATCTGGAACTTCTTATAGATGACCTGAGAGGAAGGAAGGAGGGGATAAAGGAAAGAGTCTTTGACAGCAATAGAAATATCACATCAGGTCTTACTGCTGAAGGCATTTGCTTTTTGTACATTTATTGAGCTGACTCAATTCCCGGTCTGGGTGACTATGCTGCGCTACACCAATAAGAGTTCTTGGGCAAGACTCCTAACACTACACTGACCCACCTCTGTAATACAGGTAACCTTGTAAGTCGCTCTGGATAAGAGCGTCAGCTAAATGCCAATGTAAATGTAATGTAAATGATATGATTTGGATATAACTGTGCATCACTGTATAATAAATGTAAAAAATGAAAATATATTTTAGTTTTTGTTCAATATTTTAAGGTTTGTGAGACAAAACAAGAAGTTTACTACATAAAAAAGCAATAAACAGGAATATACAGTAGTTTACTATAAATTATAGTAATTTCATGTCACGTCAACTGCTATGAGATTTGAGATTTGATCCCCTCAAATGTGATGCAAGCCTTATAAACA